>NW_027515025.1:0-98689 GCF_048772815.1 Callospermophilus lateralis | reverse complement strand
CCGAAATACCAGCAAATATTTCTTCACCAAATCGTGATGGTACTTGGTGGAAATAATCAATACACAAATCCCACTTGGCTCACAAATTTTGTTCTTCTAGGTGGAAGCGTTCGTCTACAGTAGCAGTTTTATGTTTAGGTTTCCCTCTATCGCTCCTATATAGATAGATGAATTTGGAACTCTAAATCCAACATGGTTTGTAGTAGCTCTTTGAATCTTGACAAAATAAAGGAGTTCTCAGTTGTGACTCTATGGTTTG
This sequence comes from Callospermophilus lateralis, assembly GCF_048772815.1. Taxonomy (NCBI): domain Eukaryota; kingdom Metazoa; phylum Chordata; class Mammalia; order Rodentia; family Sciuridae; genus Callospermophilus; species Callospermophilus lateralis. The sequence goes on along the minus strand of NW_027515025.1, from coordinate 98,430 downwards.
TTTCCTCTTCAAGTAGCCCTAGGCACATACTGTAGAAAATCACTTTCATTGAGACGGGTTGCCAACCTTCTAAGAATTAACGAGTTTCCGAAATTCCAGCAAATATTTTTTCACCAAATCTTGATCATACTTGGTGGTAATAATCAGTACACAAATCCCACTTGGCTCACAAATTTTGTTCTTCTAGGTTGAAGCGTTCGTCTACAGTAGCAGTTTTTATATTTAGGTTTCCCTCTGTTCTCTCCTATATAGATAGATGAATTTGAAAGTCTAAATCCAACATGGTTCGTAGTAGCTCTTGGAAACTTGACAATATAAAGGAGTTCTCAGTTTTGTCTCTATAGTTTGTTTTCTGTTCAAGTAGCCCTAGGCACAGACTGTGAAAAGCACTTTCATTGAGAGGGGTTGCCAGGCTTCTAAGAATTAACGAGTTTCCAAAATACCAGCAAATATTTTTTCAACCAATCTTGATGACACTTGGTGGTAATGATCAGTATACAAATCCCACTTGGCTTACCAAATTTTGTTCTTCTAGGTTGAAGCGTTCGTCTACAGTAGCAGTTTTTATATTTAGGTTTCCCTCTGCTCTCTCCTATATAGATAGATGAATTTGGAACTCTAAATCCAACATGGTTTGTAGTAGCTCTTTGAAACTTGACAAAATAAAGGAGTTCTCAGTTTTGACTCTATGGTTTGTTTCCTCTTAAAGCAGCCCTAGGCACATACTGTAGAAAAGCACTTTCATTGAGAGGGATTGCCAAGATTCTATGAATTAACGAGTTTCCGAAATACCAGCAAATATTTTTTCACCCAATCTTGATGATACTTGGTGGTAATGATCAGCACACAAATCCTACTTGGCTCACCAAATTTTGTTCTTCTAGGTTGAAGCGTTCGTCTACAGTAGCAGTTTTTATATTTAGGTTTCCCTCTGCTCTCTCCTATATAGATAGATGAATTTGGAACTCTAAATCCAACATGGTTTGTAGTAGCTCTTTGAAACTTGACAAAATAAAGGAGTTCCCCGTTTTTTCTCTATGGTTTGTTTCCTCATCAAGTAGCCCTAGGCACAGACTGTGGAAAAGCACTTTCATTGAGAGGGGTTGCCAAGCTTCTAAGAATTAACGAGTTTCCGAAATATGAGCAAACACTTTTTCACCCAATCTTGATGATACATGGTGGTAATGATCAGTACACAAATCCCACTTGGCTCACCAAATTTTGTTCTTCTAGGGTGAAGCGTTCATCTACAATAGCAGTTTTTATATTTAGGTTTCCCTCTGCTCACTCCTATATAGATAGATGAATTTGGAACTCTAAATCCAACATGGTTCGTAGAAGGTCTTTGAAACTTGAAAAAATAAAGTAGTTGTCAGTTTTGTCTCTATGGTTTATTTCCTCTTCAAGTAGCCCTAGGCACAGACTGTGGAAAAGCAATTTCATTGAGAGGGGTTGCCAAGCTTCTAAGAATTGACGAGTTTCTGAAATACAAGCAATTATAAATTCACCCAATCTTGATAATACTTGGTGGTAATGATCAGTACACAAATCCCACTTGGCTCACCAAATTTTGTTCTTCTAGGTTGAAGCGTTCGTCTACAGTATCAGTTTTAATATTTTGGTTTCCCTCTGTTCTCTCCTATATAGATAGATGAATTTGGAACTCTTAATCCAACATGGTTCGTAGTAGCTCTTTGAAACATGACAAAATAAAGGAGTTCTCAGATTGTCTCTATGGTTTGTTTCCTCTTCAAGTAGCCCTAGGCACAGACTGAGGAAAAGCAATTTCATTGAGAGGGGTTGCCAAGCTTCTAAGATTTAACGAGTTTCCGAAATACCAGCAAATATTTTTTCACCCAATCTTGATGATACTTGGTGGTAATGATCATTACACAAATCCCACTTGGCTCACCAAATTTTGTTCTTCTAGGTTGACGCGATCGTCTACATTAGCAGTTTTATGTTTAGGTTTCCCTCTATCGCTCCTATATTGATAGATGAATTTGGAACTCTAAATCCAACATGGTTTGTAGTAGCTCTTTGAAACTTGACAAAATAAAGGAGTTCTCAGTTGTGACTCTATGGTTTGTTTCCTCTTCAAGTAGCCATAGGCACATACTGTAAAAAAGCACTTTAATTGAGAGGGATTGCCAAGATTCTAAGAATTAACGAGTTTCTGAAATACCAGCAAATATTTTTTCACCCAATCTTGATGATACTTGGATTTAATGATCAGTACACAAATCTCAATTGGCTCACGAAATTTTGTTTTCTAGGTTGAAGCGTTCGTGTACAGTAGCAGTTTTTATATTTAGGTTTCCTTCTGTTCTCTCCTATATAGCTTGATGAATTTGGAAATCTAAATCCAAAATGGTTAGTAGTAGCTCTTTGAAACTTGACAAAATAAAGGAGTTCTCAGTTTTTTTTGTATGGTTTATTTCCTCTTCATTAGCCCTAGGCACATACTGTAGAAAAGAACTTTCATTGAGAGGGGTTGCCAAGCTTCTAAAAATTAACGAGTTTCTGAAATACCAGCAAATATTTTTCCACCCAATCTTGATGATTCTTGGTGGTAATGATCAGTACACAAATCCCACTTGGCTCACCAAATTTTGTTCTTCTAGGGTGAAGCGTTCCTCTACATTTGCAGTTTTTATATTTAGGTTTCCCTCTGCTCACTCCTATATAGATAGATGAATTTGGAACTCTAAATCCAACATGGTTCGTAGAAGGTCTTTGAAACTTGACAAAATAAAGTAGTTCTCAGTTTTGTTTCTATGGTTTGTTTCCTCTTCAAGTAGCCCTAGGCACAGACTGTGAAAAAGCAATTTCATTGAGAGGGGTTGCCAAGCTTCTAAGAATTAACGAGTTTCTGAAATACAAGCAATTATAAATTCACCCAATCTTGATGTTACTTGGTGGTAATGATCAGTACACAAATCCCACTTGGCTCACCAAATTTTGTTCTTCTAGGTTGAAGCGTTCGTCTACAGTATCAGTTTTAATATTTTGGTTTCCCTCTGTTCTCTCGTATATAGATAGATGAATTTGGAACTCTAAATCCAACATGGTTTGTAGTAGCTCTTTGAAACTTGAGAAAATAAAGGAGTTCTCAGTTTTGTCTCTATGGTTTGTTTCCTCTTCAAGTAGCCCTAGGCACAGACTGTGGAAAACCACTTTCATTGAGAGGAGTTGCCAAGCTTCTAAGAATTAACGAGTTTCCGAAATACCAGCAAATATTTTTTCACCCAATCTTGATGATACTTGGTGGTAATGATCAGTACACAAATCCCACTTGGCTCACGAAATTTTGTTCTTCTAGGTTGAAGCATTCGTGTACAGTAGCAGTTTTTATATTTAGGTTTCCTTCTGTTCTCTCCTATATAGATAGATGAATTTGGAACTCTAAATCCAACATGGTTAGAAGTAGCTCTTTGAAACTTGACAAAATAAAGGAGTTCTCAGTTTTGTCTCTATGGTTTGTTTCCTCTTCAAGTAGCCCTAGGCACATACTTTAGAAAAGCACTTTCATTGAGAGGGGTTGCCAAGCTTCTAAGAATTAACTAGTATCCGAAATACCAGCAAATATTTTTTCACCCAATCTTGATGATTCTTGGTGGTAATGATCAGTACACAAATCCCACTTGGCTCACCAAATTTTTTTCTTCTAGGTTGAAGCGTTCGTCTACAGTAGCAGTTTTTATATTTAGGTTTCCCTCTGTTCTCTCATATATAGATAGATGAATTTGGAACTCTAAATCCAACATGGTTCGTAGTAGCTCTTTGAATCTTGACAAAATAAAGGAGTTCTCAGTTTTGTCTCTATGATTTGTTTCCTTTTCAAGTAGCCCTAGGCACAGACTGAGGAAAAGCACTTTCATTGAGAGGGGTTGATAACCTTCTAAGAATTAACGAGTTTCCGAAATACCAGCAAATATTTCTTCACCAAATCGTGATGGTACTTGGTGGTAATAATCAATACACAAATCCCACTTGGCTCACAAATTTTGTTCTTCTAGGTGGAAGCGTTCGTCTACAGTAGCAGTTTTATGTTTAGGTTTCCCTCTATCGCTCCTATATAGATAGATGAATTTGGAACTCTAAATCCAACATGGTTTGTAGTAGCTCTTTGAATCTTGACAAAATAAAGGAGTTCTCAGTTGTGACTCTATGGTTTGTTTCCTCTTCAAGTAGCCCTAGGCACATACTGTAGAAAATCACTTTCATTGAGACGGGTTGCCAACCTTCTAAGAATTAACGAGTTTCCAAAATTCCAGCAAATATATTTTCACCAAATCTTGATCATACTTGGTGGTAATAATCAGTACACAAATCCCACTTGGCTCACAAATTTTGTTCTTCTAGGTTGAAGCGTTCGTCTACAGTAGCAGTTTTTATATTTAGGTTTCCCTCTGTTCTCTCCTATATAGATAGATGAATTTGAAAGTCTAAATCCAACATGGTTCGTAGTAGCTCTTGGAAACTTGACAATATAAAGGAGTTCTCAGTTTTGTCTCTATAGTTTGTTTTCTGTTCAAGTAGCCCTAGGCACAGACTGTGAAAAGCACTTTCATTGAGAGGGGTTGCCAGGCTTCTAAGAATTAACGAGTTTCCAAAATACCAGCAAATATTTTTTCAACCAATCTTGATGACACTTGGTGGTAATGATCAGTATACAAATCCCACTTGGCTCACCAAATTTTGTTCTTCTAGGTTGAAGCATTCGTCTACAGTAGCAGTTTTTATATTTAGGTTTCCCTCTGCTCTCTCCTATATAGATAGATGAATTTGGAACTCTAAATCCAACATGGTTTGTAGTAGCTCTTTGAAACTTGACAAAATAAAGGAGTTCTCAGTTTTGACTCTATGGTTTGTTTCCTCTTAAAGCAGCCCTAGGCACATACTGTAGAAAAGCACTTTCATTGAGAGGGATTGCCAAGATTCTAAGAATTAACGAGTTTCCGAAATAACAGCAAATATTTTTTCACCCAATCTTGATGATACTTGGTGGTAATGATCAGCACACAAATCCTACTTGGCTCACCAAATTTTGTTCTTCTAGGTTGAAGCGTTCGTCTACAGTAGCAGTTTTTATATTTAGGTTTCCCTCTGCTCTCTCCTATATAGATAGATGAATTTGGAACTCTAAATCCAACATGGTTTGTAGTAGCTCTTTGAAACTTGACAAAATAAAGGAGTTCCCCGTTTTTTCTCTATGGTTTGTTTCCTCTTCAAGTAGCCCTAGGCACAGACTGTGGAAAAGCACTTTCATTGAGAGGGGTTGCCAAGCTTCTAAGAATTAACGAGTTTCCGAAATATGAGCAAACACTTTTTCACCCAATCTTGATGATACATGGTGGTAATGATCAGTACACAAATCCCACTTGGCTCACCAAATTTTGTTCTTCTAGTGTGAAGCGTTCGTCTACATTTGCAGTTTTTATATTTAGGTTTCCCTCTGCTCACTCCTATATAGATAGATGAATTTGGAACTCTAAATCCAACATGGTTCGTAGAAGGTCTTTGAAACTTGACAAAATAAAGTAGTTCTCAGTTTTGTTTCTATGGTTTTTTTCCTCTTCAAGTAGCCCTAGGCACAGACTGTGCTAAAGCAATTTCATTGAGAGGGGTTGCCAAGCTTCTAAGAATTAACGAGTTTCTGAAATACAAGCAATTATAAATTCACCCAATCTTGATGATACTTGGTGGTAATGATCAGTACACAAATCCCACTTGGCTCACCAAATTTTGTTCTTCTAGGTTGAAGCGTTCGTCTACAGTATCAGTTTTAATATTTTGGTTTCCCTCTGTTCTCTCCTATATAGATAGATGAATTTGGAACTCTAAATCCAACATGGTTCGTAGTAGCTCTTTGAAACTTGACAAAATAAAGGAGTTCTCAGTTTTGTCTCTATGGTTTGTTTCCTCTTCAAGTAGCCCTAGGCACATACTGTAGAAAAGCACTTTCATTGAGAGGGGTTGCCAAGCTTCTAAAAATTAACGAGTTTCCGAAATACCAGCCAATACTTTTTCACCCAATCTTGATGATACTTGGTGGTAATGATCAGCACACAAATCCTACTTGGCTCACCAAATTTTGTTCTTCTAGGTTGAAGCGTTCGTCTACAGTAGCAGTTTTTATATTTAGGTTTCCCTCTATCGCTCCTATATTGATAGATGAATTTGGAACTCTAAATCCAACATGGTTTGTAGTAGCTCTTTGAAACTTGACAAAATAAAGGAGTTCTCAGTTGTGACTCTATGGTTTGTTTCCTCTTCAAGTAGCCATAGGCACATACTGTAAAAAAGCACTTTAATTGAGAGGGATTGCCAAGATTCTAAGAATTAACGAGTTTCTGAAATACCAGCAAATATTTTGTCACCCAATCTTGATGATACTTGGATTTAATGATCAGTACACAAATCTCAATTGGCTCACGAAGTTTTGTTTTCTAGGTTGAAGCGTTCGTGTACAGTAGCAGTTTTTATATTTAGGTTTCCTTCTGTTCTCTCCTATATAGCTTGATGAATTTGGAAATCTAAATCCAAAATGGTTAGTAGTAGCTCTTTGAAACTTGACAAAATAAAGGAGTTCTCAGTTTTTTCTGTATGGTTTATTTCCTCTTCAAGTAGCCCTAGGCACATACTGTAGAAAAGAACTTTCATTGAGAGGGGTTGCCAAGCTTCTAAAAATTAACGAGTTTCCGAAATACCAGCAAATATTTTTCCACCCAATCTTGATGATTCTTGGTGGTAATGATCAGTACACAAATCCCACTTGGCTCACCAAATTTTGTTCTTCTAGGGTGAAGCGTTCCTCTACATTTGCAGTTTTTATATTTAGGTTTCCCTCTGCTCACTCCTATATAGATAGATGAATTTGGAACTCTAAATCCAACATGGTTCGTAGAAGGTCTTTGAAACTTGACAAAATAAAGTAGTTCTCAGTTTTGTTTCTATGGTTTGTTTCCTCTTCAAGTAGCCCTAGGCACAGACTGTGAAAAAGCAATTTCATTGAGAGGGGTTGCCAAGCTTCTAAGAATTAACGAGTTTCTGAAATACAAGCAATTATAAATTCACCCAATCTTGATGTTACTTGGTGGTAATGATCAGTACACAAATCCCACTTGGCTCACCAAATTTTGTTCTTCTAGGTTGAAGCGTTCGTCTACAGTATCAGTTTTAATATTTTGGTTTCCCTCTGTTCTCTCGTATATAGATAGATGAATTTGGAACTCTAAATCCAACATGGTTTGTAGTAGCTATTTGAAACTTGACAAAATAAAGGAGTTCTCAGTTTTGTCTCTATGGTTTGTTTCCTCTTCAAGTAGCCCTAGGCACAGACTGTGGAAAAGCACTTTCATTGAGAGGAGTTGCCAAGCTTCTAAGAATTAACGAGTTTCCGAAATACCAGCAAATATTTTTTCACCCAATCTTGATGATACTTGGTGGTAATGATCAGTACACAAATCCCACTTGGCTCACGAAATTTTGTTCTTCTAGGTTGAAGCGTTCGTGTACAGTAGCAGTTTTTATATTTAGGTTTCCTTCTGTTCTCTCCTATATAGATAGATGAATTTGGAACTCTAAATCCAACATGGTTAGAAGTAGCTCTTTGAAACTTGACAAAATAAAGGAGTTCTCAGTTTTGTCACTATGGTTTGTTTCCTCTTCAAGTAGCCCTAGGCACATACTGTAGAAAAGCACTTTCATTGAGAGGGGTTGCCAAGCTTCTAAGAATTAACTAGTATCCGAAATACCAGCAAATATTTTTTCACCCAATCTTGATGATTCTTGGTGGTAATGATCAGTACACAAATCCCACTTGGCTCACCAAATTTTTTTCTTCTAGGTTGAAGCGTTCGTCTACAGTTGCAGTTTTTATATTTAGGTTTCCCTCTGTTCTCTCATATATAGATAGATGAATTTGGAACTCTAAATCCAACATGGTTCGTAGTAGCTCTTTGAATCTTGACAAAATTAAGGAGTTCTCAGTTTTGTCTCTATGATTTGTTTCCTTTTCAAGTAGCCCTAGGCACAGACTGAGGAAAAGCACTTTCATTGAGAGGGGTTGATAACCTTCTAAGAATTAACGAGTTTCCGAAATACCAGCAAATATTTCTTCACCAAATCGTGATGGTACTTGGTGGTAATAATCAATACACAAATCCCACTTGGCTCACAAATTTTGTTCTTCTAGGTGGAAGCGTTCGTCTACAGTAGCAGTTTTATGTTTAGGTTTCCCTCTATCGCTCCTATATAGATAGATGAATTTGGAACTCTAAATCCAACATGGTTTGTAGTAGCTCTTTGAATCTTGACAAAATAAAGGAGTTCTCAGTTGTGACTCTATGGTTTGTTTCCTCTTCAAGTAGCCCTAGGCACATACTGTAGAAAATCACTTTCATTGAGACGGGTTGCCAACCTTCTAAGAATTAACGAGTTTCCGAAATTCCAGCAAATATTTTTTCACCAAATCTTGATCATACTTGGTGGTAATAATCAGTACACAAATCCCACTTGGCTCACAAATTTTGTTCTTCTAGGTTGAAGCGTTCGTCTACAGTAGCAGTTTTTATATTTAGGTTTCCCTCTGTTCTCTCCTATATAGATAGATGAATTTGAAAGTCTAAATCCAACATGGTTCGTAGTAGCTCTTGGAAACTTGACAATATAAAGGAGTTCTCAGTTTTGTCTCTATAGTTTGTTTTCTGTTCAAGTAGCCCTAGGCACAGACTGTGAAAAGCACTTTCATTGAGAGGGGTTGCCAGGCTTCTAAGAATTAACGAGTTTCCAAAATACCAGCAAATATTTTTTCAACCAATCTTGATGACACTTGGTGGTAATGATCAGTATACAAATCCCACTTGGCTTACCAAATTTTGTTCTTCTAGGTTGAAGCGTTCGTCTACAGTAGCAGTTTTTATATTTAGGTTTCCCTCTGCTCTCTCCTATATAGATAGATGAATTTGGAACTCTAAATCCAACATGGTTTGTAGTAGCTCTTTGAAACTTGACAAAATAAAGGAGTTCTCAGTTTTGACTCTATGGTTTGTTTCCTCTTAAAGCAGCCCTAGGCACATACTGTAGAAAAGCACTTTCATTGAGAGGGATTGCCAAGATTCTATGAATTAACGAGTTTCCGAAATACCAGCAAATATTTTTTCACCCAATCTTGATGATACTTGGTGGTAATGATCAGCACACAAATCCTACTTGGCTCACCAAATTTTGTTCTTCTAGGTTGAAGCGTTCGTCTACAGTAGCAGTTTTTATATTTAGGTTTCCCTCTGCTCTCTCCTATATAGATAGATGAATTTGGAACTCTAAATCCAACATGGTTTGTAGTAGCTCTTTGAAACTTGACAAAATAAAGGAGTTCCCCGTTTTTTCTCTATGGTTTGTTTCCTCATCAAGTAGCCCTAGGCACAGACTGTGGAAAAGCACTTTCATTGAGAGGGGTTGCCAAGCTTCTAAGATATACGAGTTTCCGAAATATGAGCAAACACTTTTTCACCCAATCTTGATGATACATGGTGGTAATGATCAGTACACAAATCCCACTTGGCTCACCAAATTTTGTTCTTCTAGGGTGAAGCGTTCATCTACAATAGCAGTTTTTATATTTAGGTTTCCCTCTGCTCACTCCTATATAGATAGATGAATTTGGAACTCTAAATCCAACATGGTTCGTAGAAGGTCTTTGAAACTTGACAAAATAAAGTAGTTGTCAGTTTTGTCTCTATGGTTTGTTTCCTCTTCAAGTAGCCCTAGGCACAGACTGTGGAAAAGCAATTTCATTGAGAGGGGTTGCCAAGCTTCTAAGAATTGACGAGTTTCTGAAATACAAGCAATTATAAATTCACCCAATCTTGATAATACTTGGTGGTAATGATCAGTACACAAATCCCACTTGGCTCACCAAATTTTGTTCTTCTAGGTTGAAGCGTTCGTCTACAGTATCAGTTTTAATATTTTGGTTTCCCTCTGTTCTCTCCTATATAGATAGATGAATTTGGAACTCTTAATCCAACAGGGTTCGTAGTAGCTCTTTGAAACATGACAAAATAAAGGAGTTCTCAGATTGTCTCTATGGTTTGTTTCCTCTTCAAGTAGCCCAAGGCACAGACTGAGGAAAAGCAATTTCATTGAGAGGGGTTGCCAAGCTTCTAAGATTTAACGAGTTTCCGAAATACCAGCAAATATTTTTTCACCCAATCTTGATGATACTTGGTGGTAATGATCATTACACAAATCCCACTTGGCTCACCAAATTTTGTTCTTCTAGGTTGACGCCATCGTCTACATTAGCAGTTTTATGTTTAGGTTTCCCTCTATCGCTCCTATATTGATAGATGAATTTGGAACTCTAAATCCAACATGGTTTGTAGTAGCTCTTTGAAACTTGACAAAATAAAGGAGTTCTCAGTTGTGACTCTATGGTTTGTTTCCTCTTCAAGTAGCCATAGGCACATACTGTAAAAAAGCACTTTAATTGAGAGGGATTGCCAAGATTCTAAGAATTAACGAGTTTCTGAAATACCAGCAAATATTTTTTCACCCAATCTTGATGATACTTGGATTTAATGATCAGTACACAAATCTCAATTGGCTCACGAAATTTTGTTTTCTAGGTTGAAGCGTTCGTGTACAGTAGCAGTTTTAATATTTAGGTTTCCTTCTGTTCTCTCCTATATAGCTTGATGAATTTGGAAATCTAAATCCAAAATGGTTAGTAGTAGCTCTTTGAAACTTGACAAAATAAAGGAGTTCTCAGTTTTTTCTGTATGGTTTATTTCCTCTTCAAGTAGCCCTAGGCACATACTGTAGAAAAGAAATTTCATTGAGAGGGGTTGCCAAGCTTCTAAAAATTAACGAGTTTCTGAAATACCAGCAAATATTTTTCCACCCAATCTTGATGATTCTTGGTGGTAATGATCAGTACACAAATCCCACTTGGCTCACCAAATTTTGTTCTTCTAGGGTGAAGCGTTCCTCTACATTTGCAGTTTTTATATTTAGGTTTCCCTCTGCTCACTCCTATATAGATAGATGAATTTGGAACTCTAAATCCAACATGGTTCGTAGAAGGTCTTTGAAACTTGACAAAATAAAGTAGTTCTCAGTTTTGTTTCTATGGTTTGTTTCCTCTTCAAGTAGCCCTAGGCACAGACTGTGAAAAAGCAATTTCATTGAGAGGGGTTGCCAAGCTTCTAAGAATTAACGAGTTTCTGAAATACAAGCAATTACAAATTCACCCAATCTTGATGTTACTTGGTGGTAATGATCAGTACACAAATCCCACTTGGCTCACCAAATTTTGTTCTTCTAGGTTGAAGCGTTCGTCTACAGTATCAGTTTTAATATTTTGGTTTCCCTCTGTTCTCTCGTATATAGATAGATGAATTTGGAACTCTAAATCCAACATGGTTTGTAGTAGCTCTTTGAAACTTGACAAAATAAAGGAGTTCTCAGTTTTGTCTCTATGGTTTGTTTCCTCTTCAAGTAGCCCTAGGCACAGACTGTGGAAAAGCACTTTCATTGAGAGGAGTTGCCAAGCTTCTAAGAATTAACGAGTTTCCGAAATACCAGCAAATATTTTTTCACCCAATCTTGATGATACTTGGTGGTAATGATCAGTACACAAATCCCACTTGGCTCACGAAATTTTGTTCTTCTAGGTTGAAGCGTTCGTGTACAGTAGCAGTTTTTATATTTAGGTTTCCTTCTGTTCTCTCCTATATAGATAGATGAATTTGGAACTCTAAATCCAACATGGTTAGAAGTAGCTCTTTGAAACTTGACAAAATAAAGGAGTTCTCAGTTTTGTCTCTATGGTTTGTTTCCTCTTCAAGTAGCCCTAGGCACATACTGTAGAAAAGCACTTTCATTGAGAGGGGTTGCCAAGCTTCTAAGAATTAACTAGTATCCGAAATACCAGCAAATATTTTTTCACCCAATCTTGATGATTCTTGGTGGTAATGATCAGTACACAAATCCCACTTGGCTCACCAAATTTTTTTCTTCTAGGTTGAAGCGTTCGTCTACAGTTGCAGTTTTTATATTTAGGTTTCCCTCTGTTCTCTCATATATAGATAGATGAATTTGGAACTCTAAATCCAACATGGTTCGTAGTAGCTCTTTGAATCTTGACAAAATTAAGGAGTTCTCAGTTTTGTCTCTATGATTTGTTTCCTTTTCAAGTAGCCCTAGGCACAGACTGAGGAAAAGCACTTTCATTGAGAGGGGTTGATAACCTTCTAAGAATTAACGAGTTTCCGAAATACCAGCAAATATTTCTTCACCAAATCGTGATGGTACTTGGTGGTAATAATCAATACACAAATCCCACTTGGCTCACAAATTTTGTTCTTCTAGGTGGAAGCGTTCGTCTTCAGTAGCAGTTTTATGTTTAGGTTTCCCTCTATCGCTCCTATATAGATAGATGAATTTGGAACTCTAAATCCAACATGGTTTGTAGTAGCTCTTTGAATCTTGACAAAATAAAGGAGTTCTCAGTTGTGACTCTATGGTTTGTTTCCTCTTCAAGTAGCCCTAGGCACATACTGTAGAAAATCACTTTCATTGAGACAGGTTGCCAACCTTCTAAGAATTAACGAGTTTCCGAAATTCCAGCAAATATTTTTTCACCAAATCTTGATCATACTTGGTGGTAATAATCAGTACACAAATGCCACTTGGCTCACAAATTTTGTTCTTCTAGGTTGAAGCGTTCGTCTACAGTAGCAGTTTTTATATTTAGGTTTCAATCTGTTCTCTCCTATATAGATAGATGAATTTGAAAGTCTAAATGCAACATGGTTCGTAGTAGCTCTTGGAAACTTGACAATATAAAGGAGTTCTCAGTTTTGTCTCTATAGTTTGTTTTCTGTTCAAGTAGCCCTAGGCACAGACTGTGAAAAGCACTTTCATTGAGAGGGGTTGCCAGGCTTCTAAGAATTAACGAGTTTCCAAAATACCAGCAGATATTTTTTCAACCAATCTTGATGACACATGGTGGTAATGATCAGTATACAAATCCCACTTGGCTCACCAAATTTTGTTCTTCTAGGTTGAAGCGTTCGTCTACAGTAGCAGTTTTTATATTTAGATTTCCCTCTGCTCTCTCCTATATAGATAGATGAATTTGGAACTCTAAATCCAACATGGTTTGTAGTAGCTCTTTGAAACTTGACAAAATAAAGGAGTTCTCAGTTTTGACTCTATGGTTTGTTTCCTCTTAAAGCAGCCCTAGGCACATACTGTAGAAAAGCCCTTTCATTGAGAGGGATTGCCAAGATTCTAAGAATTAACGAGTTTCCGAAATACCAGCAAATATTTTTTCACCCAATCTTGATGATACTTGGTGGTAATGATCAGCACACAAATCCTACTTGGCTCACCAAATTTTGTTCTTCTAGGTTGAAGCGTTCGTCTACAGTAGCAGTTTTTATATTTAGGTTTCCCTCTGCTCTCTCCTATATAGATAGATGAATTTGGAACTCTAAATCCAACATGGTTTGTAGTAGCTCTTTGAAACTTGACAAAATAAAGGAGTTCCCCGTTTTTTCTCTATGGTTTGTTTCCTCATCAAGTAGCCCTAGGCACAGACTGTGGAAAAGCACTTTCATTGAGAGGGGTTGCCAAGCTTCTAAGAATTAACGAGTTTCCGAAATATGAGCAAACACTTTTTCACCCAATCTTGATGATACATGGTGGTAATGATCAGTACACAAATCCCACTTGGCTCACCAAATTTTGTTCTTCTAGTGTGAAGCGTTCGTCTACATTTGCAGTTTTTATATTTAGGTTTCCCTCTGCTCACTCCTATATAGATAGATGAATTTGGAACTCTAAATCCAACATGGTTCGCAGAAGGTCTTTGAAACTTGACAAAATAAAGTAATTCTCAGTTTTGTTTCTATGGTTTGTTTCCTCTTCAAGTAGCCCTAGGCACAGACTGTGAAAAAGCAATTTCATTGAGAGCGGTTGCCAAGCTTCTAAGAATTAACGAGTTTCTGAAATACAAGCAATTATAAATTCACCCAATCTTGATGTTACTTGGTGGTAATGATCAGTACACAAATCCCACTTGGCTCACCAAATTTTGTTCTTCTAGGTTGAAGCGTTCGTCTACAGTATCAGTTTTAATATTTTGGTTTCCCTCTGTTCTCTCCTATATAGATAGATGAATTTGGAACTCTAAATCCAACATGGTTCGTAGTAGCTCTTTGAAACTTGACAAAATAAAGGAGTTCTCAGTTTTGTCTCTATGGTTTGTTTCCTCTTCAAGTAGCCCTTGGCACAGACTGAGGAAAAGCAATTTCATTGAGAGGGGTTGCCAAGCTTCTAAGATTTAAAGAGTTTCCGAAATACCAGCAAATATTTTTTCACCCAATCTTGATGATAATTGGTGGTAATGATCAGTACACAAATCCCACTTGGCTCACGAAATTTTGTTCTTCTAGGTTGAAGCGTTCGTCTAAGTTGCAGTTTTTATATTTAGCTTTCCCTCTGTTCTCTCGTATATAGATAGATGAATTTGGAACTCTAAATCCAACATGGTTTGTAGTAGCTCTTTGAAACTTGACAAAATAAAGGAGTTCTCAGTTTTGTCTCTATGGTTTGTTTCCTCTTCAAGTAGCCCTAGGCACAGACTGTGGTAAAGCACTTTCATTGAGAGGAGTTGCCAAGCTTCTAAGAATTAACGAGTTTCTGAAATACCAGCAAATATTTTTTCACCCAATCTTGATGATACTTGGTGGTAATGATCAGTACACAAATCCCACTTGGCTCACGAAATTTTGTTCTTCTAGGTTGAAGCGTTCGTGTACAGTAGCAGTTTTTATATTTGGGTTTCCTTCTGTTCTCTCCTATATAGATAGATGAATTTGGAACTCTAAATCCAACATGGTTAGAAGTAGCTCTTTGAAACTTGACAAAATAAAGGAGTTCTCAGTTTTGTCTCTATGGTTTGTTTCCTCTTCAAGTAGCCCTAGGCACATACTGTAGAAAAGCACTCTCATTGAGAGGGGTTGCCAAGCTTCTAAGAATTAACTAGTTTCCGAAATACCAGCAAATATTTTTTCACCCAATCTTGATGATACTTGATGGTAATGATCACTACACAAATCCCACTTGGCTCACCAAATTTTTTTCTTCTAGGTTGACGCGTTCGTCTACAGTAGCAGTTTTTATATTTAGGTTTCCCTCTGTTCTCTCATATATAGATAGATGAATTTGGAACTCTAAATCCAACATGTTTCGTAGTAGCTCTTTGAATCTTGACAAAATAAAGGAGTTCTCAGTTTTGTCTCTATGATTTGTTTCCTCTTCAAGTAGCCCTAGGCACAGACTGTGGAAAAGCACTTTCATTGAGAGGGGTTGATAACCTTCTAAGAATTAACGAGTTTCCGAAATACCAGCAAATATTTCTTCACCCAATCTTGATGATACTTGGTGGTAATGATCAGTACACAAATCCCACTTGGCTCACAAAATTTTGTTCTTCTAGGTTGAAGCGATCGTGTACAGTAGCAGTTTTTATATTTAGGTTTCCCTCTGATTTCTCCTATATAGATAGATGATTTGGAACTCTAAATCCAACATGGTTCGTAGTAGCTCTTGGAAACTTTACAATATAAATGAGTTCTCAGTTTTGTCTCTATAGTTTGTTTCCTTTTCAAGTAGCCCTAGGCACAGACTGTGGAAAAGCACTTTCATTGAGAGGGTTGCCAGGCTTCTAAGAATTAACGAGTTTCCGAAATAACTGCAAATATTTTTTCACCCAATCTTGATGATACTTGGTGGTAATGATCAGTACACAAATCCAACTTGGCTCACCAAATTTTGTTCTTCTAGTTGAAGCGATCGTGTACATTAGCAGTTTTTTGTTTAGGATTCCCTGTATCGCTCCTATATAGATAGATAAATTTGGAACTCTAAATCCAACATGGTTTGTAGTAGCTCTTTGAAACTTGACAAAATAAAGGAGTTCTCAGTTGTTACTCTATGGTTTGTTTCCTCTTCAAGCAGCCCTAGGCACATACTGTAAAAAAGCACTTTAATTGAGAGGGATTCCAAGATTCTAAGAATTAACGAGTTTCCGAAATACCAGCAAATATTTTTCACCCAATCTTGATGATACTTGGAGGTAATGATCAGTACACAAATCCCACTTGGCTCACGAAATTTTCTTTTCTAGGTTGAAGCGTTCGTGTACAGTAGCAGTTTTTATATTTAGGTTTCCTTCTGTTCTCTCCTATATAGCTTGATGAATTTGGAACTCTAAATCCAAAGTGGTTAGTAGTAGCTCTTTGAAACTTGACAAAATAAAGGAGTTCTCAGTTTTTTCTGTATGGTTTATTTCCTCTTCAAGTAGCCCTAGGCACATACTGTAGAAAAGGACTTTCATTGAGAGGTGGTTGCCAAGCTTCTAAAAATTAACGAGTTTCCAAAATACCAGCCAATACTTTTTCACCCAATCTTGATGATACTTGGTGGTAATGATCAGTACACAAATCCCACTTGGCTCACCAAATTTGTTCTTCCAGGGTGAAGAGTTCCTCTACATTTGCAGTTTTTATATTTAGGTTTCCCTCTGCTCACTCCTATATAGATAGATGAATTTGGAACTCTAAATCCAACATGGTTCATAGAAGGTCTTTGAAAATTGACAAAATAAAGTAGTTCTCAGTTTTGTTTCTATGGTTTCTTTCCTCTTCAAGTAGCTCTAGGCACAGACTGTGGAAAAGCGATTTCATTGAGAGGGGTTGCAAGCTTCTAAGAATTAACGAGTTTCTGAAATACAAGAAATTATAAATTCACCCAATCTTGATGATACTTGGTGGTAATGATCAGTACACAAATCCCACTTGGCTCACCAAATTTTGGTCTTCTAGCTTGAAGCGTTCGTCTACAGTATCAGTTTTAATATTTTGGTTTCCTCTGTTCTCTCCTATATAGATAGATGAATTTGGAACTCTAAATCCAACATGGTTCGTAGTAGCTCTTTGAAACTTGACAAAATAAAGGAGTTCTCAGTTTTGTCTCTATGGTTTGTTTCCTCTTCAAGTAGCCCTTGGCACAGACTGAGGAAAAGCAATTTCATTGAGAGGGGTTGCCAAGCTTCTAAGATTTAAAGAGTTTCCGAAATACCAGCAAATATTTTTTCACCCAATCTTGATGATAATTGGTGGTAATGATCAGTACACAAATCCCACTTGGCTCACGAAATTTTGTTCTTCTAGGTTGAAGCGTTCGTCTAAGTAGCAGTTTTTATATTTATCTTTCCCTCTGTTCTCTCGTATATAGATAGATGAATTTGGAACTCTAAATCCAACATGGTTTGTAGTAGCTCTTTGAAACTTGACAAAATAAAGGAGTTCTCAGTTTTGTCTCTATGGTTTGTTTCCTCTTCAAGTAGCCCTAGGCACAGACTGTGGTAAAGCACTTTCATTGAGAGGAGTTGCCAAGCTTCTAAGAATTAACGAGTTCTGAAATACCAGCAAATATTTTTTCACCCAATCTTGATGATACTTGGTGGTAATGATCAGTACACAAATCCCACTTGGCTCACGAAATTTTGTTCTTCTAGGTTGAAGCGTTCATGTACAGTAGCAGTTTTTATATTTAGGTTTCCTTCTGTTCTCTCCTATATAGATAGATGAATTTGGAACTCTAAATCCAACATGGTTAGAAGTAGCTCTTTGAAACTTGACAAAATAAAGGAGTTCTCAGTTTTGTCTCTATGGTTTGTTTCCTCTTCAAGTAGCCCTAGGCACATACTGTAGAAAAGCACTTTCATTGAGAGGGGTTGCCAAGCTTCTAAGAATTAACTAGTTTCCGAAATACCAGCAAATATTTTTTCACCCAATCTTGATGATACTTGATGGTAATGATCACTACACAAATCCCACTTGGCTCACCAAATTTTTTCTTCTAGGTTGACGCGTTCGTCTACAGTAGCAGTTTTTATATTTAGGTTTCCCTCTGTTCTCTCATATATAGATAGATGAATTTGGAACTCTAAATCCAACATGTTTCGTAGTAGCTCTTTGAATCTTGACAAAATAAAGGAGTTCTCAGTTTTGTCTCTATGATTTGTTTCCTCTTCAAGTAGCCCTAGGCACAGACTGTGGAAAAGCACTTTCATTGAGAGGGGTTGATAACCTTCTAAGAATTAACGAGTTTCCGAAATACCAGCAAATATTTCTTCACCCAATCTTGATGATACTTGGTGGTAATGATCAGTACACAAATCCCACTTGGCTCACAAAATTTTCTTCTTCTAGGTTGAAGCGATCGTGTACAGTAGCAGTTTTTATATTTAGGTTTCCCTCTGATTTCTCCTATATAGATAGATGATTTGGAACTCTAAATCCAACATGGTTCGTAGTAGCTCTTGGAAACTTTACAATATAAATGAGTTCTCAGTTTTGTCTCTATAGTTTGTTTCCTTTTCAAGTAGCCCTAGGCACAGACTGTGGAAAAGCACTTTCATTGAGAGGGGTTTCCAGGCTTCTAAGAATTAACGAGTTTCCGAAATAACTGCATATATTTTTTCACCCAATCTTGATGATACTTGGTGGTAATGATGAGTACACAAATCCAACTTGGCTCACCAAATTTTGTTCTTCTAGGTTGAAGCGATCGTGTACATTAGCAGTTTTTTGTTTAGGTTTCCCTGTATCGCTCCTATATAGATAGATAAATTTGGAACTCTAAATCCAACATGGTTTGTAGTAGCTCTTTGAAACTTGACAAAATAAAGGAGTTCTCAGTTGTTACTCTATGGTTTGTTTCCTCTTCAAGCAGCCCTAGGCACATACTGTAAAAAAGCACATTAATTGAGAGGGATTCCAAGATTCTAAGAATTAACGAGTTTCCGAAATACCAGCAAATATTTTTCACCCAATCTTGATGATACTTGGAGGTAATGAGCAGTACACAAATCCCACTTGGCTCACGAAATTTTCTTTTCTAGGTTGAAGCGTTCGTGTACAGTAGCAGTTTTTATATTTAGGTTTCCTTCTGTTCTCTCCTATATAGCTTGATGAATTTGGAACTCTAAATCCAAAGTGGTTAGTAGTAGCTCTTTGAAACTTGACAAAATAAAGGAGTTCTCAGTTTTTTCTGTATGGTTTATTTCCTCTTCAAGTAGCCCTAGGCACATACTGTAGAAAAGGACTTTCATTGAGAGGGGTTGCCAAGCTTCTAAAAATTAACGAGTTTCCAAAATACCAGCCAATACTTTTTCACCCAATCTTGATGATACTTGGTGGTAATGATCAGTACACAAATCCCACTTGGCTCACCAAATTTTGTTCTTCCAGGGTGAAGCGTTCCTCTACATTTGCAGTTTTTATATTTAGGTTTCCCTCTGCTCACTCCTATATAGATAGATGAATTTGGAACTCTAAATCCAACATGGTTCATAGAAGGTCTTTGAAAATTGACAAAATAAAGTAGTTCTCAGTTTTGTTTCTATGGTTTCTTTCCTCTTCAAGTAGCTCTAGGCACAGACTCTGGAAAAGCAATTTCATTGAGAGGGGTTGCCAAGCTTCTAAGAATTAACGAGTTTCTGAAATACAAGAAATTATAAATTCACCCAATCTTGATGATACTTGGTGGTAATGATCAGTACACAAATCCCACTTGGCTCACCAAATTTTGGTCTTCTAGCTTGAAGCGTTCGTCTACAGTATCAGTTTTAATATTTTGGTTTCCCTCTGTTCTCTCCTATATAGATAGATGAATTTGGAACTCTAAATCCAACATGGTTCGTAGTAGCTCTTTAAAACTTGACAAAATAAAGGAGTTCTCAGTTTTGTCTCTATAGTTTGTTTCCTCTTCAAGTAGCCCTAGGCACAGACTGAGGAAAAGCAATTTCATTGAGAGGGGTTGCCAAGCTTCTAAGATTTAAAGAGTTTCCGAAATACCAGCAAATATTTTTTCACCCAATCTTGATGATAATTGGTGGTAATGATCAGTACACAAATCCCACTTGGCTCACCAAATTTTGTTCTTCTAGGTTGAAGCGTTCGTCTAAGTAGCAGTTTTTATATTTGCTTTCCCTCTGTTCTCTCCTGTATAGATAGATGAATTTGGAACTCTAAATCCAACATGGTTTGTAGTAGCTCTTTGAAACTTGACAAAATAAAGGAGTTCTCAGTTTTGTCTCTATGGTTTGCTTTCTCTTCAAGTAGCCCTAGGCACAGACTGTGGAAAAGCACTTTCATCAAGAGGAGTTGCCAAGCTTCTAAGAATTAACGAGTTTCCGAAATACCAGCAAATATTTTTTTCACCCAATCTTGATGATACTTGGTGGTAATGATCAGTACACAAATCCCACTTGGCTCACGAAATTTTGTTCTTCTAGGTTGAAGCGTTCGTGTACAGTAGCAGTTTTTATATTTAGGTTTCCTTCTGTTCTCTCCTATATAGATAGATGAATTTGGAACTCTAAGTCCAACATGGATAGTAGTAGCTCTTTGAAACTTGACAAAATAAAGGAGTTCTCAGTTTTTTCTGTATGGTTTGTTTCCTCTTCAAGTAGCCCTAGGCACATACTGTAGAAAAGCACTTTCATTGAGAGTGGTTGCCAAGCTTCAAAGAATTAATTAGTTTCCGAAATACCAGCAAATATTTTTTCACCCAATCTTGATGATACTTGGTGGTAATGATCACTACACAATTCCCACTTGGCTCACCAAATTTTGTTCTTCTAGGTTGAAGCGTTCGTCTACAGTAGCAGTTTTTATATTTAGGTTTCCCTCTCTTCTCTCATATATAGTTAGATGAATTTGGAACTCTAAATCCAACATGGTTCGTAGTAGCTCTTTGAATCTTGACAAAATAAAGGAGTTCTCAGTTTTGTCTCTATGATTTGTTTCCTCTTCAAGTAGCCCTAGGCACAGACTGTGGAAAAGCACTTTCATTGAGAGGGGTTGCCAACCTTCTAAGAATTAACGAGTTTCCGAAATACCAGCAAATATTTCTTCACCAAATCGTGATGGTACTTGGTGGTAATAATCAGTACACAAATCCCACTTGGCTCACAAATTTTGTTCTTCTAGGTTGAGCGTTCGTCTACAGTAGCAGTTTTATGTTTAGGTTTCCCTCTATCGCTCCTATATAGATAGATGAATTTGGAACTCTAAATCCAACATGGTTTGTAGTAGCTCTTTGAAACGTGACAAAATAAAGGAGTTCTCAGTTGTGACTCTATGGTTTGTTTCCTCTTCAAGCAGCCCTAGGCACATACTGTAGAAAAGCACTTTCATTGAGAGGGATTGCCAAGATTCTAAGAATTAACAAGTTTCCGAAATACCAGCAAATATTTTTTCACCCAATCTTGATGATACTTGGAGGTAATGATCAGCACACAAATCCCACTTGGCTCACCAAATTTTGTTCTTCTAGGTTGACGCGTTCGTCTACAGTAGCAGTTTTTATATTTAGGTTTCCCTCTATCGCTCCTATATAGATAGATGAATTTGGAACTCTAAATCCAACATGGTTTGTAGTAGCTTTTTGAAACTTGACAAAGTAAAGGAGTTCTCAATTTTCTCTGTATAGTTTGTTTCCTCTTCAAGTAGCCCTAAGCACAGACTGGGGAAAAGCACTTTCATTGGAAGGTTTGCCAAGCTTCTAAGAATTAACGAGTTTCCGAAATACCAGCAAATATTTTTTCACCAATCTTGATGATACTTGGTGGTAAAGATCAGTACACAAATCACACTTGGCTCACAAATTTTGATCTTCTAGGTTGACGCGTTCGTCTACAGTAGCAGTTTTTATATTGAGGTTTCAGTCTGCTCTCTCCTATATAGAAAGATGAATTTGGACCTCTAAATCCAACATGGTTTGTAGTAGCTCTTTGAAACTTGACAAAATAAAGGAGTTTTCCTTTTTTTCTCTATGGTTTGTCTCCTCATCAAGTAGCCCTAGGCACAGACTGTGGAATAGCACTTTCATTGAGAGGGTTGCCAAGCTTCTAAGAATTAACGAGTTTCAGAAATATGAGCAAACACTTTTTCACCCAATCTTGATGATACTTGGTGGTAATGATCAGTACACAAATCCCACATGGCTCACCAAATTTTGTTCTTCTAGGTTGAAGCGTTCAACTACAGTAGCAGTTTTTATATTTAGGTTTCCCTTTGCTCACTCCTATATAGAAAGATGAATTTGGACCTCTAAATCCAACATGGTTCGTAGAAGGTCTTTGAAACTTGACAAAATAAAGAAGTTCTCAGTTTTGTCTATATGGTTTGTTTCTTCTTCAAGTAGCCCTAGGCACAGACTTTGGAAAAGCAATTTCATTGAGAGGGGTTGCCAAGCTTCTAAGAATTAACGATTTTCTGAAATACAAGCAATTATATATTCACCCAATCTTGATGATACTTGGTGGTAATGATCAGTACACAAATCCCACTTGGCTCACCAAATTTTGTTCTTCTAGGTTGAAGCGTTCATGTACAGTAGCAGTTTTTTTATTTAGGTTTCCTTCTCTTCTCTCCTATATAGATAGATGAATTTGGAACTCTAAATCCAACATGTTTAGTAGTAGCTCTTTGAAACTTGACAAAATAAAGGAGTTCTCAGTTTTTTCTCTATGGTTTGTTTCCTCTTCAAGTTGCCCTAGGCACATACTGTAGAAAAGCACTTTCATTGAGAGGGGTTGCCAAGCTTCTAAAAATTAACGAGTTTCCGAAATACCAGCAAATATTTTTTCACTTAATCTTGATGATAATTGGTGGTAATGATCAGTACACAAATCCCACTTGGCTCACCAAATTTTGTTCTTCTAGGTTGAAGCGTTCGTGTACAGTAGCAGTTTTTATATTTAGGTTTCCCTCTGTTCTCTCGTATATAGATAGATGAAATTGGAACTCTAAATCCAACATGGTTCTTAGTAGCTCTTTGAAACTTGACAAAATAAAGGAGTTCTCAGTTTTGTCTCTGTGGTTTGTTTCCTCTTCAAGTACCCCTAGGCACAGACTGTGGAAAAGCACTTTCATTGAGAGGGGTTGCCAACCTTAAAAGAATTAACGAGTTACCGAAATAGCAGCAAATATTTTTTGTCCCAATCTTGATGATACTTGGTGTTAATGATCAGTACACAAATCTCACTTGGCTCACCAAATTTTGTTCTTCTAGGTTGAAGCGTTCGTCTAAGTAGCAATTTTTATATTTAAGTTTCCCTCTATCGCTCCTATATAGATAGATGAATTTGGAACTCTAAATCCAACATGGTTTGTAGTAGCTCTTAGAATCCTGACAAAATAAAGGAGTTCTCAGTTTTGTCTCTTTGGTTTGTCTCCTCATCAAGTAGCCCTAGGCACAGACTGAGGAAAAGAAATTTCATTGAGAGGGGTTGCCAAGCTTCTAAGAATTAACGAGTTTCCGAAATACCAGCAAATATTTTTTCACCCAATCTTGATGATACTTGGTGGTAATGATCAGTACACAAATCCCACTTGGCTCACGAAATTTTGTTCTTCTAGGTTGAGCGTTCTTCTAAGTAGCAGTTTTTATATTTAGCTTTCCCTCTGTTCTCTCCTATATAGATAGATGAATTTGAACTCTAAATCCATCATGGTTTGTAGTAGCTCTTTGAAATTTGACAAAATAAAGGAGTTCTCACTTTTGTCTCTATGGTTTGTTTCCTGTTAAAGTAGCCCTAGGCACATAGTGTAGAAAAGCACTTTCATTGAGAGTGGTTGCCAACCTTCTAAAAATTAACGAGTTTCAGAAATACCAGCAAATATTTTTTCACCCAATCTTGATGATACTTGGTGGTAATGATCAGTACACAAATCGCACTTGGCTCACCAAATTTTGTTCTTCTAGGTTGAAGCGTTCGTCTACAGTAGTAGTTTTTATATTTTGGTTTCCCTCTGTTCTCTCGTATATAGATAGATGAATTTGGAACTCTAAATCCAACATGGTTCATAGTAGCTCTTTGAATCTTGACAAAATAAATGTATTCTCAGTTTTGTCTCTATGGTTTGTTTCCTCTTCAAGTAGCCCTAGGCACAGACTGTGGAAAAGCACTTTCATTGAGAGGGGTTGCCAGGCTTCTAAGAATTAACGAGTTTCCGAAATACCTGCAAATATTTTTTCACCCAATCTTGATGATACTTGGTGGAAATGATCAGTACACAAATCCCACTTGGCTCACCAAATTTTCTTCTTCTAGGTAGAAGCGTTCGTCTGCAGTAGCAGTTTTTATATTGAGGTTTCCCTCTGCTCTCTCCTATATAGATAGATGAATTTGGACCTCTAAATCCAACATGGTTCATTGAAGGTCTTTGAAACTTGACAAAATAAAGGAGTTCTCAGTTTTGTCTCTATGGTTTGTTTCCTCTTCAGGTAGCCCTAGGCACAGACTGTGGAAAAGCAATTTCATTGAGAGGGGTTGTCAAGCTTCTAAAAATTAACGAGTTTCTGAAATACAAGCAATTATATATTCACCCAATCTTGATGATACTTGGTGGTAATGATCAGTACACAAATCCCACTAGGCTCACCAAATTTTGTTCTTCTAGTTTGAAGCGTTTGTCTACAGTATCAGTTTTAATATTTTTGTTTCCCTCTGTTCTCTCCTATATAGATAGATGAATTTGGAACTCTAAATCCAACATGGTTCGTGTTAGCTCTTTGAAACTTGACAAAATAAAGGAGTTCTCAGTTTTGTCTTTATGGTTTGTTTCCTCTTCAAGTAGCCCAGGCACAGACTGAGGAAAAGCAATTTCATTGAGAGTGGTTGCCAAGCTTCTAAGAATTAACGAGCTTCCGAAATACCAGCAAATATTTTTTCACCCAATCTTGATGATACTTGGTGGTAATGATCAGTACACAAATCCCACTTGGCTCACGAAATTTTGTTCTTCTAGGTTGAGCGTTCTTCTAAGTAGCAGTTTTTATATTTAGCTTTCCCTCTGTTCTCTCCTATATAGATAGATGAATTTGGAACTCTAAATCCATCATGGTTTGTACTAGCTCTTTGAAACTTGACAAAATAAAGGAGTTCTCAGTTTTGTCTCTATGGTTTGTTTCCTGTTCAAGTAGCCCTAGGCACATAGTGTAGAAAAGCATTTTCATTGAGAGGGGTTGCCAATCTTCTAAAAATTAACGAGTTTCCGAAATACCAGCAAATATTTTTTCACCCAATCTTGATGATACTTGGTGGTAATGATCAGTACACAAATCGCACTTGGCTCACCAAATTTTGTTCTTCTAGGTTGAAGCGTTCGTCTACAGTAGCTGTTTTTATATTTTGGTTTCCCTCTGTTCTCTCGTATATAGATAGATGAATTTGTAACTCTAAATCAAACATGGTTCGTAGTAGCTCTTTGAATCTTGACAAAATAAAGGAGTTCTCAGTTTTGTCTCTATGGTTTGTTTCCTCTTCAAGTAGCCCTAGGCACAGACTGTGGAAAAGCACTTTCATTGAGAGCGGTTGATAACCTTCTAAGAATTAACGAGTTTCCGAAATACCAGCAAATATTTTTTCACCAAATCTTGATGATACTTGGTGGTAATGGTCAGTACACAAATCCCACTTGGCTCACCAAATTTTGTTCTTCTAGGTTGAAGCGTTCGTCTACAGTAGCTGTTTTTAACTTTTGGTTTCCCTCTGTTCTCTCGTATATAGATAGATGAATTTGGAACTCTAAATCCAACATGGTTTGTAGTAGCTCTTTGAATGTTGACAAAATAAAGGAGTTCTCAGTTTTGTCTCTATGGTTTGTTTCCTCTTCAAGGAGCCCTAGGCACATTCTGTGGAAAAGCACTTTCATTGAGAGGTGTTGCCAACCTTCTAAGAATTAACGAGTTTCCGAAATACCAGCAAATATTTTTTCACCAAATCTTGATGATACTTGGTGGTAGTAATCAGTACACAAATCCCACTTGGCTCACAAATTTTGTTCTTCTAGGTTGAAGCGTTGTCTACAGTAGCAGTTTTTATATTTAGGTTTCCCTCTTCTCTCCTATATAGATAGATGAATTTGGAACTCTAAATCCAACATGGTTCGTAGTAGCTCTTGGAAACTTGACAATATAAAGAAGTTCTCAGTTTTGTCTCTATAGTTTGTTTCCTTTTCAAGTAGCCCTAGGCACAGACTGTGGAAAAACACTTTCATTGAGAGGGGTTGCCAGGCTTCTAAGAATTAACGAGTTTCCGAAATACCTGCAAATATTTTTTCACCCAATCTTGATGATACTTGGTGGTAATGATCAGAACACAAATCCCACTTGGCTCACCAAATTTTGTTCTTCTAGGTTGAAGCGTTCGTCTACAGTAGCAGTTTTTATATTGAGGTTTCCCTCTGCTCTCTCCTATATAGATAGATGAATTTGGAACTCTAAATCCAACATGGTTTGTAGTAGCTCTTTAAAACTTGACAAAATATAGGAGTTCTCCGTTTTTTCTCTATGGTTTGTCTCCTCATCAAGTAGCCCTAGGCACAGACTGTGGAAAAGCACTTTCATTGAGAGGGGTTGCAAAGCTTCTAAGAATTAACGAGTTTCCGAAATATGAGCAAACACTTTTTCACCCAATCTTGATGATACTTGGTGGTAATGATCAGTACACAAATCCCATTGGCTCACCAAATTTTGTTCTTCTAGGTTGAAGCGTTCGTCTACAGTAGCAGGTTTTATATTTAGGTTTCCCTCTGCTCACTCCTATATATATAGTTGAATTTGGACCTCTAAATCCAACATGGTTCGTGGTAGGTCTTTGAAACTTGACAAAATAAAGAAGTTCTCAGCTTTGTCTTTATGGTTTGTTTCCTCTTCAAGTAGCCCTAGGCACAGACTGTGGAAAAGCAATTTCATTGAGAGGGTTGCCAAGCTTCTAAGAATTAACGAGTTTCTGAAATACAAGCAATTATATATTCACCCAATCTTGATGATACTTGGTGGTAATGATCAGTACACAAATCCCACTTGGCTCACCAAATTTTGTTCTTCTAGTTTGAATCGTTTGTCTACAGTATCAGTTTTAATATTTTGGTTTCCCTCTGTTCTCTCCTATATAGATAGATGAATTTGGAACTCTAAATCCAACATGGTTCGTAGTAGCTCTTTGAAACTTGACAAAATAAAGGAGTTCTCAGTTTTGTCTCTATGGTTTGTTTCCTCTTCAAGTAGCCCTAGGCACAGACTGAGGAAAAGCAATTTCATTGAGAGGGGTTGCCAAGCTTCTAAAAATTAACGAGTTTCCGAAATACCAGCAAATATTTTTTCACCCAATCTTGATGATACTTGGTGGTAATGATCAGTACACAAATCCCACATGGATCACGAAATTTTGTTCTTCTAGGTTGAGCGTTCGTCTAAGTAGCAGTTTTTATATTGAGGTTTCCCTCTGCTCTCTCCTATATATAGATGAATTTGGAACTCTAAATCCAACAAGGTTTGTAGTAGCTCTTTGAAACTTGACAAAATAAAGAAGTTCTCCGTTTTTTCTCTATGGTTTGTCTCCTCATCAAGTAGCCCTAGGCACAGACTGTGGAAAAGCACTTTCATTGAGAGGGGTTGCCAAGCTTCTAAGAAATAATGAGTTTCCGAAATATGAGCAAACACTTTTTCACCCAATCATGATGATACTTGGTGGTAATGATCAGTACACAAATCCAACTTGGCTCACCAAATTTTGTTCTTCTAGGTTGAAGCGTTCGTCTACAGTAGCAATTTTTATATTTAGGTTTTCCTCTGCTCACTCCTATGTAGATAGATTAATTTGGACCTCTAAATCAAACATGGTTCGTAGAAGGTCTTTGAAACTTGACAAAATAAAGAAGTTCTCAGTTTTGTCTCTATGGTTTGTTTCCTCTTCAAGTAGCCCTAGGCACATACTGTAGAAAAGCACTTTCATTGAGAGGGGTTGCCAAGCTTCTAAAAATTAACGAGTTTCCGAAATACCAGCAAATATTTTTCCACCCAATCTTGATGATTCTTGGTGGTAATGATCAGTACACAAATCACACTTGGCTCACCAAATTTTGTTCTTCTAGGATGAAGCGTTCGTGTACAGTAGCAGTTTTTATATTTAGGTTTCCCTCTGTTCTCTCCTATATAGATAGATGAATTTGGAACTCCAAATCCAACATGGTTTGTAGTAGCTCTTTGAAACTTGACAAAGTAAAGGAGTTCTCAGTTTTCTCTGTATAGTTTGTTTACTCTTCAAGTAGCCCTAAGCACAGACTGGGGAAAAGCACTTTCATTGAGAGGGGTTGCCAAGCTTCTAAGAATTAACGAGTTGCCGAAATACCAGCAAATATTTTTTCACCCAATCTTGATGATACTTGATGGTTATGATCAGTACACAAATCCTACTTGGCTCACAAATTTTGTTCTTCTAGGTTGAAGCGTTCGTCTACAGTAGCATTTATATTGAGGTTTCCCTCTGCTCTCTCCTATATAGATAGATGAATTTGGACCCCTAAATCCAACATGGTTCGTAGAAGGTCTTTGAAACTTGACAAAATAAAGAAGTTCTCAGTTTAGTGTCTATGGTTTGTTTCCTCTTCAAGTAGCCCTAGGCACAGACTGTGGAAAAGCAATTTCATTGAGAGGGTTGCCAAGCTTCTAAGAATTAACGAGTTTCTGAAATACAAGCAATTATATATTCACCCAATCTTGATGAAACTTGGTGGTAATGATCAGTACACAAATCCCACTTGGCTTACCAAATTTTGTTCTTCTAGTTTGAAGCGTTTGTCTACAGTATCAGCTTTAATATTTTATTTTCCCTCTGTTCTCTCCTATATAGATAGATGAATTTGGAACTCTAAATCCAACATGGTTTGTACTAGCTCTTTGAAACATGACAAAATAAAGGAGTTCGCAGAATTGTCTCTATGGTTTGTTTCCTCTTCAAGTAGCCCTAGGCACAGACTGAGGAAAAGCACTTTCATTGAGAGGGGTTGCCAAGCTTCTAAGTATTAACGAGTTTCCGAAATACCAGCAAATATTTTTTCACCCAATCTTGATGATACTTGGTGGTAATGATCAGTACACAAATCCCACTTGGCTCACGAAATTTTGTTCTTCTAGGTTGAAGCGTTCGTGTACAGTAGCAGTTTATATATTTAGGTTTCCTTCTGTTCTCTCCTATATAGATAGATGAATTTGGAACTCTAAATCCAAAATGGTTAGTAGTAGCTCTTTGAAACTTGACAAATAAAGGAGTTCTCAGTTTTTTCTGTATGGTTTGTTTCCTCTTCAAGTAGCCCTAGGCACATACTGTAGAAAAGCACTTTCATTGAGTGGTTGCCAAGCTTCTAAAAATTAACGAGTTTCCGAAATACCAGCAAATATTTTTCCACCCAATCTTGATGATTCTTGGTGGTAATGATCAGTACAAAAATCCCACTTGGCTCACCAAATTTTGTTCTTCTACTTTGAAGCGTTCTTCTACAGTAGCAGTTTTTATATTGAGGTTTCCCTCTGCTCTCTCCTATAGAGATAGATGAATTTGGAACTCTAAATCCAACATGGTTTGTAGTAGCTCTTTGAAACTTGACAAAATAAAGTAGTTCTCCGTTTTTTCTCTATGGTTTGTCTCCTCATCAAGTAGCCCTAGGCACAGTCTGTGGAAAAGCACTTTCATTGAGAGGGGTTGCCAAGCTTCTAAGAATTAACGAGTTTCCGAAATATGAGCAAACACTTTTTCACCCAATCTTGATGATACTTGGTGGTAATGATCAGTACACAAATCCCACTTGGCTCACCAAATTTTGTTCTTCTAGGTTGAAGCGCTCGTCTACAGTAGCAGTTTTTATGTTTAGGTTTCCCTCTGCTCACTCCTATATAGATAGATGAATTTGGACCTCTAAATCCAACATGGTTCGTAGAAGGTCTTTGAAACTTGACAAAAAAAAGAAGTTCTCAGTTTTGTCTCTATGGTTTGATTCCTCTTCAAGTAGCCCGAGGCACAGACTGTGGAAAAGCAATTTCATTGAGAGGGGTTGCCAAGCTTCTAAGAATTAACGATTTTCTGAAATACAAGCAATTATATATTCACCCAATCTTGATGATACTTGGTGGTAATGATCAGTACACAAATCCCACTTGGCTCACGAAATTTTGTTCTTCCAGTTTGAAGCGTTCGTCTACAGTAGCAGTTTTTATATTTAGGTTTCCCTCTGTTCTCTCCTATATAGATAGATGAATTTGGAACTCTAAATCAAACATGGTTTGTAGTAGCTCTTAGAAACTTGACAAAATAAAAAAGTTCTCAGTTTTGTCTCTATGGTTTGTTTCCTCTTCAAGTACCCCTAAGCACAGACTGTGGAAAAGCACTTTCATTGAGAGGGGTTGAAAAACTTCTAAGAATTAACCGGTTTCCGAAATACCAGCAAATATTTCTTCACCCAATCTTGATGATACTTGCTGGTAATGATCAGTCCACAAATCCCACTTGGCTCACGAAATTTTGTTCTTCTAAGTTGATGCGTTCGTCTACAGTAGCAGTTTTTACATTTAGGTTTCTCTCTGTTCTCTCCTATATAGATAGATGAATTTAGAACTCTAAATCCAACATGGTTCGTAGTAGCTCTTGGAAACTTGACAATATAAAGGATTCTCAGTTTTTTCTCTATGGTTTGTTTCCTTTTCAAGTAGCCCTAGGCACAGACTGTGGAAAAGCACTTTCATTGTGAGGGGTTGCCAAGCTTCTAAGAATTAACGAGTTTCTGAAATACGAGCAAACACTTTTTCACCCAATCTTGATGATACTTGGTGGTAATGATCAGTACACAAATCCCACTTGGCTCACCAAATTTTGTTCTTCTAGGTTGAACCGTGCGTCTACAGTTTCAGTTTTTATATTTAGGTTTCCTTCTGTTCTCTCCTATATAGATAGATGTATTTGGAACTCTAAATTCAATATGGATTGTAGTAATTCTTTGAAACTTGACAAAATAAAGGAGTTCTCAGTTTTGTCTCTATGGTTTGTTTCCTCTTCAAGTAGTCCTAGGAAAGGACTGTGGAAAAGGAATTTCAATGAGAGGGGTTGCCAAACTTCTAAGAATTAACGAGGTTCCGAAATACCAGCAAATATTTTTTCGCCCAATCTTGATGATATTTGGTGGTAATGATCAGTACACAAATCCCACTTGGCTCACGAAATTTTGTTCTTCTAGGTTGAAGCGTTCGTGTACAGTAGCAGTTTTTATATGTAGGTTTCCTTCTGTTGTCTCCTATATAGATAGATGAATTTGGAACTCTAAATCCAACATGCTTCGTACTAGCTCTTTGAAACTTGAAAAAATGAAGGAGTTCTAAGTTTTGTCTCTATGGTTTGTTTCCTCTTCAAGTAGCCCTAGGCACAGACTGTGGAAAAGCACTTTCATCGAGAGGGGTTGCCTAGCTTGTAAGAATTAAGGAGTTTCTGAAATACCAGCAAATATTTTTTCACCCAATCTTGATGATACTTGGTGGTAATGATCAGTACACAAATCCCACTTGGCTCACCAAATTTTGGTCTTCTAGGTTGAAGCGTTCATCTACAGTAGCAGTTTTTATATTTAGGTTTCCCTCTGTTCTCTCCTATATAGATAGATGAAGTTGGAACTCTAAATCCAACATGGTTCGTAGTAGCCTTTTGAATCTTGACAAAATAAAGGAGTTCTCAGTTTTGTCTCTATTGTTTGTTTCGTCTTCAATTAGCCCTAGGCACAGACTGTGGAAAAGCACTTTCATTGATAGGGGTTGCAAACCTTCTAAGAAATAACAAGTTTCCGAAATACCAGCAAATATTTTTTCACCCAATCATGATGATACTTGTTGGTAATGATCAGTACACAAATCCCACTTGGCTCACCAAATTTTGTTCTTCTAGGTTGAAGCGTTCGTCTACAGTAGCAGTTTTTATATTCAGGTTTCCCTCTGTTCTCTCCTGTATAGATAGATGAATTTGGAACTCTGAATCCAACATGGTTCGTAGTAGCTCTTGGAAATTTGACAATATAAAGGAGTTCTCAGTTTTTTCTCTATGGTTTGTTTTCTTTTCAAGTAGCCCTAGGCAAAGACTGTGGAAAAGCACTTTCATTGTGAGGGGTTTCAAAGCTTCTAAGAATTAACGAGTTTCCGAAATACGAGCAAACTCTTTTTCACCCAATCTTGATGATACTTGGTGGTAATGATCAGTACACAAATCCCACTTGGCTCACCAAATTTTGTTCTTCTAGGTTGAAGCGTTCATGTACAGTAGCAGTTTTTATATTTAGGTTTCCCTCTGTTCTCTCCTATATAGATAGATGAATTTGGAACTCTAAA
The DNA here is from genome assembly GCF_048772815.1 of Callospermophilus lateralis. Classification (NCBI taxonomy): domain Eukaryota; kingdom Metazoa; phylum Chordata; class Mammalia; order Rodentia; family Sciuridae; genus Callospermophilus; species Callospermophilus lateralis. Next base: position 66,132 of record NW_027515025.1, on the reverse strand, counting down.
TCCAATATGGATTGTAGTAATTCTTTGAAACCTGACAAAATAAAGGAGTTCTCAGTTTTGTCTCTATGGTTTGTTTCCTCTTCAAGTAGTCCTAGGCACAGACTGTGGAAAAGGAATTTCATTGAGAGGGGTTGCCAAGCTTCTAAGAATTAACGAGTTTCCGAAATACCAGCAAATATTTTTTCACCCAATCTTGATGATACTTGGTGGTAATGATCAGTACACAAATTTCACTTGGCTCAACCAAATTTTGTTCTTCTAGGTTGAAGCGTTCATGTACAGTAGCAGTTTTTATATTTAGGTTTCCCTCTGTTTATTCCTATATAGATAGATGAATTTGGAACTCTAAATCCAACATGGTTGGTAGTAGCTCTTTGAAACTTGACAAATAAAGAAGTTCTCAGTTTTGTCTCTATGGTTTGTTTCCTCTTCAAGTAGCACTAGGCACAGACTGTGGAAATGCACTTTCATTGAGAGGGCTTGCCATGATTCTAAGAAATAACGAGTTTCCGAAATACCAGCAAATATTTTTTCACCCAATCTTGATGATACTTGGTGGTAATGATCAGTACACAAATTCCCACTTGGCTCACCAAATTTTGTTCTTCTGGGTTTAAGCATTCGTCTTCAGTAGCACTTTTTATATTTAGGTTCACTCTGTTCTCTCCTATATAGATAGATGAATTTGGAACTCTAAATCCAACATGGTTTGTTGTAGCTCTTTGAAACTTGACAAAATAAAATATTTCTCAGTTTTGTCTCTATGGTTTGTTTCCTCTTCAAGTAGCCCTAGGCACAGACTGTTGAAAATCACTTTCATTGAAAGGGGTTGCCAAGCGACCAAAAATAACGAGTTTTCCGAAATACCAGCAAATATATTTTCACTCCATCTTGATGATACTTGGTGGTAATGATTGGTACACAAATCCCACTTGACTCACCAAATTTTGTTCTTCTAGTTTGAAGCGTTCGTTTGCAGTAGCAGTTTATATTTTTAGGTTTTCTCTGTTCTCTCCTATATTGATAGATGAATTTGGAACTTTAAAATCCAACATGGTTTTTAGTAGCGCTTTGTATCTTGAGAAAAAAAAGTAGTTCCCAGTTTTGTCTCTATGGTATGTTTGCTCTTCAAGTAGCGCTAAGCAGAGACTGTGGAAAAGCACTTTCATTGAAAGGTTTTGCCAAGCTTCCAAGAAATTACGAGTTTCCGAAATACAAGCAAATATTTTTTCACCCAATCTTAAGGATACGTGGCGGTAATGACAAGTATATAAATCCCACTTGTCTCACCAAATTTTGTTCTTCTAGGTTGAAGCACTCGTCTACAGTAGCAGTTTTTATATTTAGGTTTCCCTCTGTTCTCTCCTATATAGATAGACAAATTTTGAAACTCTAAATCCAACATGGTTGGTAGTAGCTCTTTGAAACATGACAAAATAAAGAAGTTCTCAGTTTTGTCTCTCTGGTTTGTTACCTCTTCAAGTAGCCCTAGGCACAGACTGTAGAAAAGCACTTTCATTGGAAAGGGGTTGCCAGGATTCTAAGAAATAACGAGTTTCCGAAATACCAGCAAATATTTTTTCACCCAATCTTGATGATACTTGGTGGTAATGATCAGTACGCAAACCCCACTGGCTCACCAAATTTTGTTCTTCTCGGTTTAAGCGTTCGTCTACAGTAGCAGTTTTTATATTTAGGTTTCCCTCTGTTCTCTCCTATATAGATAGATAAATTTGGAACTCTAAATCCAACATGGTTTGTAGTAGCTCTTTGAAACTTGACAAAATAAAGGAGTTCTCAGTTTGTCTCTATGGTTTGTTTCGTCTTCAAGTAGCCCGATTCAGAGACTGTGGAAAGAAATTACGAGTTTCCAAAATATCAGCAAATATTTTTTTACACAATCTGGATGATACACCGTGGTAATGACAAGCACACAAATCCCACTTAGTTCACCAAATTTTGTTCTTCTAGGTTGAAGCGTTCGTCTACTGTAGCAGTTTTTATATTTAGGTTTCACTCTGTTCTCTCCTATATAGATGGATAAATTTGGAACTCTAAATCCAACATGGTTTGTACTAGCTCTTTGAAACTTGACAAGATAAAGTAGTTCTCAGTTTTGTCTCTATGGTTTGTTTCCTCTTTAAGTAGCCCTAGGTACAGACTGTGAAAAGCACATTCATTGAGAGGGGTTGCCAAGCTTCTAAGAAATAACGAGTTTCCGAAATACCAGCAAATATTTTTCACCCAATCTTGATGATACTTGGTGGTAATGATCAGTACACAATTCCCACTTGGCTCACCAAATTGTGTTTCTTTAGGTTGAAGCGTTGGTCTACAGTAGCAATTTTTATTTTTAAGTTTCCCTCTGTTCTCTCCAAAAATGGATAGATGAATTTGGAACTCTAAATCCAATATGGATTGTAGTAATTCTTTGAAACCTGACAAAATAAAGGAGTTCTCAGTTTTGTCTCTATGGTTTGTTTCCTCTTCAAGTAGTCCTAGGCACAGACTGTGGAAAAGGAATTTCATTGAGAGGGGTTGCCAAGCTTCTAAGAATTAACGAGTTTCCGAAATACCAGCAAATATTTTTCACCCAATCTTGATGATACTTGGTGGTAATGATCAGTACACAAATTTCACTTGGCTCACCAAATTTTGTTCTTCTAGGTTGAAGCGTTCATGTACAGTAGCATTTTTTATATTTAGGTTTCCCTCTGTTTATTCCTATATAGATAGATGAATTTGGAACTCTAAATCCAACATGGTTCGTAGTAGCTCTTTGAAACTTGACAAAATAAAGAAGTTCTCAGTTTTGTCTCTATGGTTTGTTTCCTCTTCAAGTAGCACTAGGCACAGACTGTGGAAATGCACTTTCATTGAGAGGGCTTGCCATGATTCTAAGAAATAACGAGTTTCCGAAATACCAGCAAATATTTTTTCACCCAATCTTGATGATACTTGGTGGTAATGATCAGTACACAATTCCCACTTGGCTCACCAAATTTTGTTCTTCTGGGTTTAAGCATTCGTCTTTCAGTAGCACTTTTTATATTTAGGTTTCACTCTGTTCTCTCCTATATAGATAGATGAATTTGGAACTCTAAATCCAACATGGTTTGTTGTAGCTCTTTGAAACTTGACAAAATAAAATATTTCTCAGTTTTGTCTCTATGGTTTGTTTCCTCTTCAAGTAGCCCTAGGCACAGACTGTTGAAAATCACTTTCATTGAAAGGGGTTGCCAAGCGACCAAAAAATAACGAGTTTCCGAAATACCAGCAAATATATTTTCACTCCATCTTGATGATACTTGGTGGTAATGATTGGTACACAAATCCCACTTGACTCACCAAATTTTGTTCTTCTAGTTTGAAGCGTTCGTTTGCAGTAGCAGTTTATATTTTTAGGTTTCTCTGTTCTCTCCTATATTGATAGATGAATTTGGAACTTTAAATCCAACATGGTTTTTAGTAGCGCTTTGTATCTTGAGAAAAAAAAGTAGTTCCCAGTTTTGTCTCTATGGTATGTTTGCTCTTCAAGTAGCGCTAAGCAGAGACTGTGGAAAAGCACTTTCATTGAAAGGTTTTGCCAACTTCCAAGAAATTACGAGTTCCGAAATACAAGCAAATATTTTTTCACCCAATCTTAAGGATACGTGGCGGTAATGACAAGTATATAAATCCCACTTGTCTCACCAAATTTTGTTCTTCTAGGTTGAAGCACTCGTCTACAGTAGCAGTTTTTATATTTAGGTTTCCCTCTGTTCTCTCCTATATAGATAGACAAATTTGAAACTCTAAATCCAACATGGTTGGTAGTAGCTCTTTGAACATGACAAAATAAAGAAGTTCTCAGTTTTGTCTCTCTGGTTTGTTACCTCTTCAAGTAGCCCTAGGCACAGACTGTAGAAAAGCACTTTCATTGAAAGGGGTTGCCAGGATTCTAAGAAATAACGAGTTTCCGAAATACCAGCAAATATTTTTTCACCCAATCTTGATGATACTTGGTGGTAATGATCAGTACGCAAACCCACTTGGCTCACCAAATTTTGTTCTTCTCGGTTTAAGCGTTCGTCTACAGTAGCAGTTTTTATATTTAGGTTTCCCTCTGTTCTCTCCTATATAGATAGATAAATTTGGAACTCTAAATCCAACATGGTTTGTAGTAGCTCTTTGAAACTTGACAAAATAAAGGAGTTCTCAGTTTGTCCCTATGGTTTGTTTCGTCTTCAAGTAGCCCGATTCAGAGACTGTGGAAAAGCACTTTCATTGAGAGGGGTTGCCAAGCTTCCAAGAAATTACGAGTTTCCAAAATATCAGCAAATATTTTTTTACACAATCTGGATGATACACCGTGGTAATGACAAGCACACAAATCCCACTTAGTTCACCAAATTTTGTTCTTCTAGGTTGAAGCGTTCGTCTACTGTAGCAGTTTTTATATTTAGGTTTCACTCTGTTCTCTCCTATATAGATGGATAAATTTGGAACTCTAAATCCAACATGGTTTGTACTAGCTCTTTGAAACTTGACAAGATAAAGTAGTTCTCAGTTTTGTCTCTATGGTTTGTTTCCTCTTTAAGTAGCCCTAGGTACAGACTGTGGAAAAGCACATTCATTGAGAGGGGTTGCCAAGCTTCTAAGAAATAACGAGTTTCCGAAATACCAGCAAATATTTTTTCACCCAATCTTGATGATACTTGGTGGTAATGATCAGTACACAATTCCCACTTGGCTCACCAAATTGTGTTCCTTTAGGTTGAAGCGTTGGTCTACAGTAGCAATTTTTATTTTTAAGTTTCCCTCTGTTCTCTCCAAAAATGGATAGATGAATTTGGAACTCTAAATCCAACATGGTTTGTAGTAGCTCTTTGAAACTTGACGAAATAAAGGAGTTTTCTGTTTTGTCTCTATGGTTTGTTTCCTCTTCAAGTAGCCTTAGGCACAGACGGTGGAAAAGCACTTTCATTGAGAGGGGTTGCCAAGCTTCCAAGAAATAACGAGTTTCCGAAATACCAGCAAATATTTTTTCACCCAATCTTGATGATACTTGCTGGTAATGATCAGTACACAAATCCCACTTGGCTCACCATATTTTGTTCTTCTAGGTTGAAGCGTTCGTCTACAGTAGCAGTTCTTATATTTAGGTTTTCCTCTGTTCTCTCCTATATAAATAGATGAAATTGAAAGTCCAAATCCAACATGGTTTGTGGTAGCTCTTAGAAACCTGAGAAAATAAAGGACTTGTCAGTTTTGTCTCTATGGTTTGTTTCCTCTTCAAGTAGCCCTAGGCACACACTGTGGAAAAGCACTTTCATTGAAAGGGATTGCAAATTTTCCAAGAAATTGCGAGTTTCTGAAATACCAGCAAATATTTTTCACCCAATCTTGATGATACGTGGTGGTAATGATTGGTACACAAATCCCACTTGGCTCACCAAATTTTGTTCTTCTAGGTTGAATCGTTCGTTTACAGTAGCAGTTTTTATTTTTAAGTTTCCCTCTGTTTATTCCTATATAGATAGATGAATTTGGAACTCTAAATCAAACATGGTTTGTAGTAGCTCTTTGAGACTTGACAAAATAAAGGAGTTCTCAGTTTTGTCTCTATGTTTTGTTTCGTCTTCACGTAGCCCTAGGCACACACTGTGGAAAAGCAATTTCATTGAGAGGGGTTGCCAAGCTTCTAAGAATTAACGAGTTTCAGAAATACAAGCAAATATTTCTTCACCGAAACTTGATGATACTTGGTGGTAATGATCAGTACACTAATCCCACTTGGCTCACCATATTTTGTTCTTCTAGGTTTAAGCGTTCGTCTACTGTAGCAGTTTTTATATTCAGGTTTCACTCTGTTCTCTCCTATACAGATAGATGAATTTGGAAGTCTAAATCCAACATGGTTTGTAGTAGTTCTTTGAAACTTGACAAAATAAAGGAGTACTCAGTTTTGTCTCTATGGTTTGTTTCCTCTTCAAGTAGCCCTAGGCACAGACTGTGGAAAAGTAATTTCATTGAGAGGGGTTGCCAAGCTTCTAAGAATTAACGAGTTTCCAAAATACCAGCAAATATTTTTTCACCCAATCTTGATGATACTTGGAAGTAATGATCAAAACACAAATCCCACTTGGCTCACCAAATTTTGTTCTACAAGGTTGAAGCGTTAGTGTACAGTATCAGTTTTTATATTTAGGTTTCACTCTGTTCTCTCCTATATAGATAGATGAATTTAGAACTCTAAATTCAACATGGTTTGTAGTAGCTCTTTGAAACTTGACAAAATAAAGTAGTTCTCAGTTCTGGCTCTATGGTTTGATTTCTCTTCAAGTAGCCCTAAGCAGATACTGTGGAAAAGCACTTTCATTGAAAGGGGTTGCCAAGCTTCCAAGAAATTACGAGTTTCCGAAATACCGGCAAATATTTTTTCACCCAATCTTAATGATACGTGGTGGTAATGACAAGTACACACATCCCACTTGGCTCACCAAATTTTGTTCATCTAGGTTGAAGCGTTCGTTTACAGTAGCAGTTTTATTTTTAAGTTTTCTCTGTTCTCTCCTATATAGATAGATGAATTTGTAACTATAATCAAACATGGTTTGTATTAGCTCTTTGAGACTTGACAAATAAAGGAGTTCTCAGTTTTGTCTCTATGTTTTGTGTGCTCTTAAAGTAGCCCTAGGCACAGACTGTGGAAAACCACTTTTATTGAGAGGGGTTGCCAAGCTCTAAGAATTAACGAGTTTCTGAAATACAAGCAAATATTTTTTCACCCAATCTTGATGATACTTGGTGGTAATGATCAGTACACAAATCCCACTTGGCTCACCAAATTTTGTTCTACTAGGTTGCAGCGTTCTTCTACACTAGCGGTTTTTATATTTAGGTTTCACTCTGTTCTCTCCTATATAGATAGATGAATTTGGAACTCTAAATCCAACATGATTTGTAGTAGCTCTTTGAAACTTGACAAAATAAAGGAGTTCTCAGTTTTGTTTCTATGGTTTGTTTCCTCTTCAAGTAGCCATAGGCAAGACTGTGGAAAGCACTTTCATTTGAGAGGGGTTGCCAAGCTTCTAAGAATAAACGAGTTTCCGAAATACCAGCAAATATTTTTTTCACCCAATCTTGATGATACTTGGTGGTAATGATCAGTACACAAATCCCACTTACCTCACCAAATTTTGACCTTCAAGTTTTAAGCGTTCGTCTACTGTAGCAGTTTTATATTTAGGTTTCACTCTGTTCTCTCCTATATAGATAGATGATTTGGTGAACTCTAAATCCAACATGGTTTGTAGTAGCTCTTTGAAACTTGACAAAATAAAGGAGTTCTCAGTTTTGTCTCTATGGTTTGTTTCCTCTTCAAGTAGCCCGTGGCACAGACTGTGGAAAAGTACTTCATTGAGAGGGGTTTCCAAGCTTCTAAGAATTAACGAGTTTCCAACACCAGCAAATATTTTTTCACGAAATCTTGATGATACTTGGTGGTAATGATCAGTACACAAATCCCACTTGGCTCACCAAATTTTATTCTACCATGTTGAAGCGTTAGTCTACAGTAGCAGTTTTTATATTTATTTTTCACTCTGTTCTCTCCCATAGAGTTAGATGAATTTGGAACCCTAAATCCAACATGGTTTGTAGTAGCTCTATGAAACTTGACAAAATAAAGCAGTTCTCAGTTTTGTCTCTATGTTTTGTTTCCTCTTCAAGTAGACCTAAGCAGAGACTGTGGAAAAGCACTTTCATTGAAATGGGTTGCCAAGCTTCCAAGAAATTACGAGTTTCCGAAATACCGGCAAATATTTTTTCACCCAATCTTGATGATACGTGGGGGTAATGACAAGTACACACATCCCACTTGGCTCACCAAATTTTGTTCTTCTAAGTTGGAGCGTTCCTTTACAGTAGTAGTTTTTATTTTTAAGTTTCCCTCTGTTCTCTCCTATATAGATAGATGAATTTGGAACTCTAAATCCAACATGGTTTGTAGTAGCTCTTTGAAACTTGACAAAATAAAGGAGTTCTCAGTTTTTCTCTATTTTTTGTGTCCTCTTCAAGTAGCCCTAGGCACAGACTGTGAAAACCACTTTTATTGAGTGGGGTTGCCAAGCTGTAGGAATTTACGAGTTTCCGAAATACAAGCAAATATTTTTTCATCCAATCTGATGATACTTGGTGGTAATGATCAGTACACAAATCCCACTTGGCTCACCAAATTTTGTTCTACTAGGTTGCAGCGTTCGTCTACAGTAGCGGTTTTTATATTTAGGTTTCCCTCTGTTCTCTCCTATATAGATAGATGAATTTGGAACTCTAAAACCAACATGGTTTGTAGTAGCTCTTTGAAACTTGAAAAAATAAAGGAGTTTTCAGTTTTGTCTCTATGGTTTGTTTCCTCTTCAAGTAGCCCTAAGCAGAGACTGTGGAAAAGCACTTTCATTGAAAGGGTTGCCAAGGTTCCATGAAATTACGAGTTTCCGAAATACCGGCAAATATTTTTTCACCCAATCTTGATGATACGTGGTGGTAATGACAAGTACACACATCCCACTTGGATCACGAAATTTTGTTCATCTAGGTTGAAGCGTTCGTTTACAGTAGCAGTTTTTATTTTTAAGTTTCCTTGTTCTCTCCTATATAGTTAGATGAATTTGGAACTCTAAATCAAACATGGTTTGTAGTAGCTCTTTCAGACTCGACAAAATAAAGGAGTTCTCAGTTTTGTCTCTATTTTTTGTGTCCTCTTCAAGTAGCGCTAGGCACAGACTGTGGAAAACCACTTTTATTGAGAGGGATTGCCAAGCTCTAAGAATTAACGAGTTTCCGAAATACAAGCAAATATTTTTTCACCCAATCTTGATGATACTTGGTGGTAATGATCACTACACAAATCCCACTTGGCTCACCAAATTTTGTTCTACTAGGTTGCAGCGTTCGTCTACAGTAGCGGTTTTTATATTTAGGTTTCACTCTGTTCTCTCCTATATAGATAGATGAAATTGGAACTCTAAATCCAACATGGTTTGTAGTAGCTCTTTTGATACTTGACAAAATAAAGTAGTTCTCAGTTTTGTCCTATGGTTTGTTTCCTCTTCAAGTAGCCCTAGGCACAGACTGTGGAAAAGCACATATATTGAGAGGGGTGCCAAACATCTAAGAATTAACGAGTTTCCGAAATACCAGCAAGTATTTTTTCACCCAATCTTGATGATACTTGGTGGTAATGATCAGTACACAAATCCCATTGGCTAACCAAATTTTGTTCTTCTAGGTTAAATCGTGGGTCTACAGCAGCATTTTTTATTTTTAGGTTTCACTCTGTTCTCTCCTATATAGATAGATGTATTTGGAAGTCTAAATCCAACATGATTTGTAGTAGCTCTTTGAAACTTGACAAAATAAAGGAGTCTTCAGTTTTGTCTCTATGATTTGTTTTGTCTTCAAGTAGCCCTAAGCAGAGACTGAGGAAAAGCATTTTCATTGAGAGTGGTTGCCAATCTTCTAAGAAATAATGAGTTTCTGAAATACCAGCAAATATTTTTTCATCCAATCTTGATGATACTTGGTGGTCATGATCAGTACACAAATCCCACTTACCTCACCAAATTTTGTTCTTCTAGGTTGAAGCGTTCGTCTACTGTAGCAGTTTTTATATTTAAGTTTCCCTCTGTTCTCTCCTATATAGATAGATGAATTGGGAACTCTAAATCCAACATGGTTTGTAGTAGCTCTTTGAAACTTGACAAAATAAAGGAGTTCTCAGTTTTGTCTCTATGGTTTGTTTCCTCTTCAAGTAGCCCTTGGCACAGACTGTGGAAGAGCACTTTCATTGAGAGGGGTTAACAAGCTTCTAAGAATTAACGAGTTTCCAAAACCAGCAAATATTTTTTCACAAAATCTTGATGATACTTGGTGGTAATGATCAGTACACAAATCCCACTTGGCTCACCAAATTTTATTCTACTAGGTTGAAGCGTTAGTCTACAGTATCAGTTTTTATATTTAGGTTTCACTCTGTTCTCTGCTATATAGATAGATGAATTTGGAACCCTAAATCCAACATGGTTTGTAGTAGCTCTATGAAACTTGACAAAATAAAGTAGTTCTCAGTTTTGTCTCTATGGTTTGTTTCCTCTTCAAGTACCCTAAGCAGAGACTGTGGAAAAGCAATTTCATTGAAAGGGGTTGCCAAGCTTCCAAGAAATTACGATTTTCCCAAATACCGGCAAATATTTTTTCACCCAATCTTGATGATACGTGGTGGTAATGTACACACATCCCACTTGGCTCACCAAATTTTGTTCTTCTAGGTGGGAGCGTTCGTTTACAGTAGCAGTTTTATTTTTAAGTTTCCCTCTCTTCTCTCCTATATAGATAGATGAATTTGGAACTCTAAAACCAACATGGTTTGTAGTAGCTCTTTGAAAATTGAAAAAATAAAAGGAGTTCTCAGTTTTGTCTCTATGGTTTGTTTCCTCTTCAAGTAGCCCTAAGCAGAGACTGTGGAAAAGCACTTTCATTGAAAGGGGTTGCCAAGCTTCCAAGAAATTACGAGTTTTCAAAATACCAGCAAATATTTATTCACCCAATATGGATGATACTTGGTGGTAATGATAAGCACACAAATCCCACCTGGCTAACCAAATTTTGTTCTTCTAGGTTGAAGCGTTCCGTTACAGTAGCAGTTTTTATTTTTAGGTTTCACTCTGTTATCTTCTATATAGATAGATGAATTTGGAACTCTAAATCCAACATGGTTTGTAGTAGCTCTTTGAAACTTGACAGATAAAAGTAGTTCTCAGTTTTGTCTCTATGGTTGGTTTCCTCTTCAAGTGGCCCTAGGCAAAGACTGTGGAAAAGCACTTTAATTGAGGGGGTTTGCCAAGCTTCTAAGAAAAAACGAGTTTCCGAAATACAGCAAATATTTTTTCACCCAATCTTGATGATACTTGGTGGTAATGATCAGTACACCATCCACCTTGCTCACCAAATTTTGTTTTTCTAGTTGAAGCGTTCGTCTACAGTAGCAGATTTATATTTAGGTTTCACTCAGTTCTCTCCTATATAGATAGATAAATTTGGAACTTGAAATCCAACATGGTTTGTAGTAGCTCTTTGAAACTTGATAAAATAAAGTAGATCTCAGTTTTGTCTCTATGGTTTGTTTCCTCTTCAAGTAGCCCTAGGCACAGACTGTGGAAAAGCACTTTCATTGAGAGGGTTGAAAGCTTCTAAGAAATAATGAGTTTCGAAATACCAGCAAATATTTTTTCACCCAATCTTGATTATACTTGGTGGTAATGATTGGTACAAAAATCCCACTTGACTCACCAAATTTTGTTCTTCAAGATTGAAGCGTTCGTCTACAGTAGCAGTTTTTATATTTAGGTTTCCCTCGGTTCTCTCCTATATAGATAGATGAATTTGGAACTCTAAATCCAACATAGTTTGTAGTAGCTCTTGGAAACTTGAAAAAACCAAAAGAGTTCTTTGTTTTGTCTCTATGGTTTGTTTTCTCTTCAGGTAGCCCTCTGCACAGACTGTGGAAAAGCCCTTTCATTGAGATGGGTTGCCAAGCTTCTAAGAAATAACGAATTTCCGAAATACCAGCAAATATATTTTCACCCAATCTTGATGATACTTGGTGGTAATGATCAGTACACAAATCCCACTTGGCTCACCAAATTTTTGTTCTTCTAGGTTGAAGCGTTCATCTACAGTAGCAGTTTTTATATTTAGGTTTCCCTCTGTTCTCTCATATATAGATAGATGGAATTTGGAACTCTAAATCCAACATCGTTTGTAGTAGCTCTTTGAAACTTGACCAAAAAAAGTAGTTCTGAGTTTTGTCTCTATGGTTTGTTTCCTCTTCAAGTAGCACTAGGCACAGGACTGTTGAAAAGCACTTCATTGAGACGGGTTGCCAAGATTCTAAGAAATAACGAGTTTTCCGAAATACCAGCAAATATTTTTCCACCCAATCTTGATGATACTTGGTGATAATGATCAGTTCACAAATCCCACTTGACTCACTAAATTTTGTTCTTCTACTTTGAAGCGCTCGTTTACAGTAGCATTAGGTTTCCTTCTACTCTCTCCTATATAGATAGATGAATTTGGAACTCTAAATCCAACATGGTTTGTAGTAGCTCTTTAAAACTTGCCCAAAAAACGTAGTTCTCAGTTTTGTCTCTATGATTTGTTTCCTCTTCAAGTAGCCCTAAGCAGAGAATGTGGAAAAGCACTTTCATTGAAAGGGGTTGACAAAGCATCAAGAAATTACGAGTTTCTGAAATACCAGCAAATATTTTCTCACCCAATCTTGATGGTACTTGGTGGTAATGATCAGTACACAAATCCCCCTTGAATCACCAAATTTTGTTCTTCTAGTTTGAAGCGTTCGTTTACAGTAGCAGTTTATATTTTTAGGTTTCCCTCTGTTGTCTCCTATATACATAGATGAATTTGAACTCTAAATCCAACATGTCTTGTAGTAGCTCATTGAAACTTGACAAAAATAAAGGAGTTCTCAGTTTTCTCTCCATGGTTTGTTTCCTCTTCAACTAGCCCTAGGCAAGACTGTGGAAAAACACTTTCATTGAGAGAGATTCCCAAGCTTCTAAGAATTAACGAGTTTCTGAAATACCAGCAAATATTTTTTCACACAATCTTGATGATACTTGGTAGTAATGATCAGTACACAAATCACACTTGGCTCAAAAAAATTTTGTTCTTCTAGGTTGAAGCGTTCCTCTACAGTAGCAGTTTTTATATTTAGGTTTCCCTCTGTTCTCTCCATATCAATAGATGAATTAGGAACTCTAAATCCCAACATGGTTTGTAGTAGCTCTTTGAAGCTTGACAAAAAAAGTCGTTCTCAGTTTTGTCTCTATGGTTTGTTTCCTCTTCAAGTAGCCCGAAACAGAGACTGTGGTAAAGCACTTTCATTGAAAGGGGTTGCCAATCTTCCAAGAAATTACGAGTTTCCGAAATACCAGCAAATATTTTTTCACCCAATCTTGATGATACGTGGTGGTAATGACAAGTACACAAATCCCACTTGGCTCAACAATTTTGTTCTTCTAGGTTGAAGCGTTTTTTTTTTTTTTTTTACTTTAGCAGTTTTTTATTTTTAGGTTTCACTCTGTTCTCTCCTATATAGATAGAAGAATTTGGAACTCTAAATCCAACATAGTTTTTAGTAGCTCTTTGATACTTGATAAAATAAAGTAGTTCTCAGTTTTTTCTCTATGGTTTGTTTCCTTCTTCACGTAGCCCTAAGCAGAGACTGTGGAAAAGCCCTTTCATTGAAAGGGGTTGCCAAGCTTCCAAGAAATTACAAGTTTCCGAAATACCACCCAATATTTTTTCACCCAATCTTGAGGTACGTGGTGGTAATGACAAGTACACAAATCCCACTTGGCTCACCAAATTTTGTTTTTCTAGGTTGAAGCGTTCGTCTACAGTGGCATTTTTTATATTTAGGTTTCACTCGTTTCTCTCCCATAAAGATAGATTAATTTGGAACTCTAAATCCAACATGGTTTGTAGTAGCTCTTTGAAACTTGACAAAAAAAAGTTGTTCTCAGTTTGTCTCTATGGTTTGTTTCCTCTTCAAGTAGCCCTAAGCAGAGACTTTGAAAAATCACTTTCATTGAAAGGGGTTACCAATTTTCCAGGAAATTACGAGTTTTCAAAATACAGCAAATATTTATTCACCCAATATGGATGATACTTGGTGGTAATGACAAGCACACAAATCCCACCTGGCTAACCAAATTTTGTTCTTCTAGGTTGAAGCGTTCCGTTACAGTAGCAGTTTTTATTTTTAGGTTTCACTCTGTTATCTTCTATATAGATAGATGAATTTGGAACTCTAAATCCAACATGGTTTGTAGTAGGCTCTTTGAAACTTGAACAGATAAAATGTAGTTCTCAGTTTTGTCTCTATGGTTGGTTTCCTCTTCAAGTGGCCCTAGGCAAAGACTGTGGAAAAGCACTTTCATGAGGGGGTTTGCCAGCTTCTAAGAAAAAACGAGTTTCCGAAATACCAGCAAATATATTTTTCACCAATCTTGATGATACTTGGTGGTAATGATCAGTACACCACCCCACTTGGCTCAATAAATTTTGTTCTTCTAGGTTGAAGCGTTCGTCTACAGTAGCAGATTTATATTTAGGTTTCACTCAGTTCTCTCCTATATAGATAGATAAATTTGGAACTTGAAATCCAACATGGTTTGTAGTAGCTCTTTGAAACTTGATAAAATAAAGTAGATCTCAGTTTTGTCTCTATGGTTTGTTTCCTCTTCAAGTAGCCCTAGGCACAGACTGTGGAAAGCACTTTCATTGAGAGGGGTTGAAAGGCTTCTAAGAAATAATGAGTTTCCGAAATACCAGCAAATATTTTTTCACCCAATCTTGATTATACTTGGTGGTAATGATTGGTACAAAAATCCCACTTGACTCAGCAAATTTTGTTCTTCAATTGAAGCGTTCGTCTACAGTAGCAGTTTTTATATTTAGGTTTCACTCGGTTCTCTCCTATATAGATAGATGAATTTGGAACTCTAAATCCAACATAGTTTGTAGTAGCGCTTGGAAACTTGAAAAAACAAAAGAGTTCTTTGTTTTGTCTCTATGGTTTCTTTCCTCTTCAGGTAGCCCACTGCACAGACTGTGGAAAAGCCCTTTCATTGAGATGGGGTTGCCAAGCTTCTAAGAAATAACGAATTTCCGAAATACAGCAATATATTTTCACCCAATCTTGATGATACTTGGTGGTAATGATCAGTACACAAATCCACTTGGCTCACCAAATTTTGTTCTTCTAGGTTGAAGCGTTCGTCTACAGTAGCAGTTTTTATATTTAGGTTTCCCTCTGTTCTCTCATATATAGATAGATGAATTTGGAACTCTAAATCCAACATGGTTTGTTGTAGCTCTTTGAAACTTGACCAAAAAAAAGTAGTTCTGAGTTTTGTCTCTATGGTTTGTTTCCTCTTCAAGTAGCACTAGGCACAGACTGTTGAAAAGCACTTTCATTGAGACGGGTTGCCAAGATTCTAAGAAATAACGAGTTTCTGAAATACCAGCAAATATTTTTCCACCCAATCTTGATGATACTTGATGATAAATGATCAGTTCACAAATCCCACTTGACTCACTAAATTTTGTTCTTCTACTTTGAAGCGCTCGTTTACAGTAGCATTAGGTTTCCATCTATTCTCTCCTATATAGATAGATGAATTTGGAACTCTAAATCCAACATGGTTTGTAGTAGCTCTTTAAAACTTGCCCAAAAAACGTAGTTCTCAGTTTGTCTCTATGATTTGTTTCCTCTTCAAGTAGCCCTAAGCAGAGACTGTGAAAAGCACTTTCATTGAAAGGGGTTGACAAGCATCAAGAAATTACGAGTTTCTGAAATACCAGCAAATATTTTCTCACCCAATCTTGATGGTACTTGGTGGTAATGATCAGTACACAAATCCCCCTTGAATCACCAAATTTCGTTCTTCTAGGTTGAAGCGTTCGTTTACAGTAGCAGTTTATATTTTTAGGTTTCCCTCTGTTGTCTCCTATATACATAGATGAATTTGGAACTCTAAATCCAAAATTGTTTGTAGTAGCTCTTTGAAACTTGACAAAATAAAGTAGTTCTCAGTTTTCTCTCCATGGTTTGTTTCCTTCTCAACTAGCCCTAGGCAAGACTGTGGAAAAGCACTTTCATTGACAGGGGTTCCCAAGCTTCTAAGAATTAACGAGTTTCCGAATACCAGCAAATATTTTTTCACCCAATCTTGATGATACTTGGTGGTAATGATCAGTACACAAATCCCACTTGGCTCAAAAATTTTGTTCTTCTATGTTGAAGCGTTCCTCTACAGTAGCAGTTTTTATATTTAGGTTTCCCTCTGTTCTCTCCCATATCAATAGATGAATTAGGAACTCTAAATCCAACATGGTTTCTAGTAGCTCTTTGAAAATTGACACAAAAAAGTAGTTCTCAGTTTTGTCTCTATGATATTTTTCCTCTTCAAGTAGCCCAAAAAAGAGACTGTGGGAAAGAACTTTCATTGAAAGGGGTTGCCAAGCTCCAAGAAATTACGAGTTTCCGAAATTCCAGCAAATATTGTTTCACCCAATCTGGATGATACGTGGTGGTAATGACAAGTACACAAATCTCACTTGGCTACCAAATTTTGTTCTTCTAGTTTGAAGCGATCATTTACATTAGCAGTTTTTATTTTTAGGTTTAACTTTTTTCTCTCCTATATAGATAGATGAATTAGGAACTCTAAATCCATCATGGTTTGTAGTAGTTCTTTGAAACTTGAAAAAATAAAGGAGTTCTCAGTTTTGTCTCTATGGTTTGTTTCCTCTTCAAGTAGCCCTACGCACAGACTGTGGAAAAGCACTTTCATTGAGAGGGGTTGCCAAGCTTCTAAGAAATAACGAGTTTCTGAAATACCAGCAAATATTTTTTCACCCAATCTTGATGATACTTGGTGATAATGATCAGTACACAAATTCCACTTGGCTCACCAAATTTTGTTTTTCTAGGTTAAAACGTTCGTCTACAGTGGCATTTTTATATTTAGGTTTCACTTCGTTCTCTTCCATAAATATAGATTAATTTGGAACTCTAAATCCAACATGGTTTGTAGTAGCTCTTTGAAACCTTGAAAAAAAAAAGCAGTTCTTCGTTTTGTCTCTATGGTGTGTTTCCTCTTCAAGTAGCCCTAAGCAGAGACTTTGGAAAGCACTTTCATTGAAAGGGCTTGCCAAGTTCCAAGAAATTACGAGTTTTCGAAATACCAGGAAATATTTATTCACCCAATCTGGATGATACGTGGCGGTAATGACAAGCACACAATTCCCACCTGGCTCACCAAATTTTGTTCTTCTAGGTTGAAGCGTTCGTTTACAGTAGCAATTTTTATTTTTAGGTTTCACACTGTTCTCTCCTATATAGATAGATGAATTTGGAACTCTAAATCCAACATGGTTTCTAGTAGCTCTTTGAAACTTGACAAAATAAAAGTAGTTCCAGTTTTGTCTCTATGGTTTGTTTCCTCTTCAAGTAACCCTAGGCAAAGACTGTGGAAAAGCACTTTCATTGAGAGGGGTTGCCACGCTTTCTAAGAAATAACGAGTTTCCGAAATACCAGCAAATATTTTTTCACCCAAACTTGATGATACTTGGTGGTAATGATCAGTACACAACCCCACTTTGCTCACCAAATTTTGTTCTTCTAGGTTGAAGCGTTCCTCTACAGTAGCAGTTTTTATATTTAGGTTTCACTCTGTTCTCTTTTACATAGATAGATGAATTTGGAACTCTAAATCCAACATGGTTCGTAGTAGCTCTTTGAAACTTGATAAAATAAAGTAGATCTCAGTTTTGTCTCTATGATTTGTTTCCTCTTCAAGTAGCCCTAGTCACAGACTGTGGAAAAGCACTTTCATTGAAAGGGTTTGCCAAGCTTCCAAGAAATAACGAGTTTCCGAAACACCAGCAAATATTTTTTCACCCAATCTTGATGGTACTTGGTGGTAATGATCGGTACACAAATCCCACTTGACTCACCAAATTTTGTTCTTCTAGTTTGAAGCGTTCGTTTACAGTAGCAGTTTATATTTTTAGGTTTCCCTCTGTTGTCTCCTTATAGATGAATTTGGAACTCTAAATCCAACATGGTTTGTAGTAGCTCTTTGAAACTTGACAAAATAAAGGAGTTCTCAGTTTTGTCTCTATGGTTTGTTTCCTCTTCAAGTAGCCCCTAAGCAGAGACTGTGGTAAAGCACTTTCATTGAAAGGGGTTGCCAATCTTCCAAGAAATTACGAGTTTCCGAAATACCAGCAAATATTTTTTCACCCAATCTTGATGATACCTCGTGGTAATGACAAGTACACAAATCCCACTTGGCTCAACAATTTTGCTCTTCTAGGTTGAAGCGTTTTTTTTTACTTTAGCAGTTTTTATTTTTAGGTTTTACTCTGTTCTCTTCTATATAGATAAAAAATTTGGAACACTAAATCCAACATGGTTTATAGTAGCTCTTTGAAACTTGACACAAAAAAGTCGTTCTCAGTTTTGTCTCTATGATTTGTTTCCTCTTCAAGTAGCCCTAAACAGAGACTGTGGAAAAGCACTTTCATTGAAAGGGGTTGCCAAGCTTCCAAGACAATACGAGTTTCCAAAATACCAGCAAATATTGTTTCACCCAATCTGGATGATACGTGGTGGTAATGACAAGTACACAAATCTCACTTGGCTCACGAAATTTTGTTCTTCTGGTTTGAAGCGATCGTTTACATTAGCAGTTTTTATTTTAGGGTTTCACTTTGTTCTCTCCTATATAGATAGATGAATTTGGAACTCTAAATCCATCATGGTTTGTAGTAGCTCTTTGAAACTTGACAATATAAAGGAGTTCTCAGTTTTGTCTCTATGGTTTGTTTCATCTCAAGTAGCCCTAGGCACAGACTGTGGAAAAGCACTTTCATTGAGAGGGGTTGCGAAGTTTCCAAGAAATTACGAGTTTCCGAAATACCAGCAAATACTTATTCACCCAATCTGGATGATACGTGGGGGTAATGACAAGCACACAATTCCCACCTGACTCACAAATTTTGTTCTCTAGGTTGAAGCGTTCGTTTACAGTAGCAGTATTTATTTTTAGGTTTCACTCAGTCTCTCCTATATAGATAGATGAATTTGGAACTCTAAATCCAACATGGTTTTTAGTAGCTCTTTGAAACTTGACAAAATAAAGTAGTTCTCAGTTTTTTCTCTATGGTTTGTTTGCTCTTCAAGTAGCCCTAGGCAAAGACTGTGGAAAAGCACTTTCATTGAAAGGGGTTGCCAAGCTACTAAGAAATAACGAGTTTCCGAAATACCAGCAAATATTTTTTCACCCAATCTTGATGATACTTGGTGGTAATGATCGGTACACAAGTTCCACTTGGCTCATCAAATTTTGTTCTTCTAGGTTAAAGCGTTCGTCTACAGTAGCAGTTTTTATATTTAGGTTTCACTCTGTTCTCTCCTATATAGATGGATAAATTTGGAACTCTAAATCCAACATGGTTTGTAGTAGCTATTTGAAACTTGACAAGATAAAGTAGTTCTCAGTTTTCTCTCTATGGTTTGTTTCGTCTTTAAGTAGCCCTAGGTACAGACTGTGGAAAAGCACTTTCATTGAAAGGGGTTTCCAAGCTTCCGAGAAATTACGAGTTTCCGAAATACCAGCAAATATTTTTTCACCAAATCTGGATGATATGTTGTGGTAATGATCAGTACACAAATCCCACTTGGCTCAAAAAATTTTGTTCTTAAAAGTTGAAGCGGTCCTCTACAGTAGCAGTTTTTATATTTAGGTGTCCCTCTGCTCTCTCCTATATAGATAGATGAATTTGGAACACTAAATCCAACATGGATTGTAGTAGCTATTTGAAACTTGACAAAATAAAGGAGTTCTCAGTTTTGTCTCTATGCTTTGTTTCCTATTCAAGTAGCCCTAGGCACAGACTGTAGAAAAGCACTTTCATTGAGAGGGGTTGTCAAGCTTCTAAGAAATAACGATTTTCCGAAATACCAGCAAATATTTTTTCACCCAATCTTGATGATACTTGGTGGAAATCATCAGTTCACAAATCCCACTTGGCTCACCAAATTTTGTTCTTCTAGGTTGAAGCGTTCATCTACAGTAGCAGTTTTTATATTTAGGTTTCCGTCTGTTCTCTCCTACATAGATAGATGACTTTGGAAATCTAAATCAAACATGGTTTGTAGTAGCTCTTTGAAACTTGACAAAATAAAGGAGTACTCAATTTTGTCTCTATGGTTTGATTCCTCTTCAAGTAGCCCTAGTTACAGAAGGTGGAAAAGCACTTTCATTGAGAGTGGTTGCCAAGCTTCTAAGATATAACGAGTTTCCGAAACACCAGCAAATATTTTTTCACCCAATCTTGATGATACTTGGTGGTCATGATCAGTACACAAATCCCACTTGGCTCACCAATTTTTGTTCTTCTAGGTTGAAGCGTTCGTCTACAGTAGCAGTTTTTATATTTAGGTTTCACTCTGTTCTCTCCTATATAGATAGATGAATTTGGAAGTCTAAATCCAACATGGTTTGTAGTAGCTCTTTGAAACTTGACAAAATAAAGGAGTTCTCAGTTTTGTCTCTATGGTTTGTTTACTCTTCAAGTAACCCTTGGCACAGACTGTGGAAAAGCACTTTCAATGAGAGGGGTTGCCAAGCTTCTAAGAATTAACGAGTTTCCAAAATACCAGCAAATATTTTTTTCACCCAATCTTGATGATACGTGGTGGTAATGATCAGTACACAAATCCCATTTGGCTCACCAAATTTTGTTATTCTAGGTAGACGCGTTCATCTACAGTAGCAGTTTTTATATTTAGGTTTCCCTCTGTTCTCTCTTATATAGATAGATGAATTTGGAACTCTAAATCCAACATGGTTTGTAGTAGCTCTTTGAAACTTGAAAAATAAAGGAGTTCTCAGTTTTGTCTCTATGGTTTGTTTCCTCTTCAATTAGCCCTAGTCACAGACTGTGGAAAGCACTTTCATTGAGAGGGGTTGCCAAGCTTCTAAGAATTAACGAGTTTCCGAAATACCAGCAAATATTTTTTCACCCAATCTTGATGATACTAGGTCGTTTTGATCAGAACACAAATCCCACTTGGCTCACCAAATTTTGTTCTTCTAGGTTGATGCGTTCGTTTACAGTAGCAGTTTTTATTTTTAGGTGTCACTCTGTTCTCTCCTATAAAGATAGATGAATTTGCAACTCTAAATCCAACATGATTTGTAGTAGCTCTTTGAAACTTGACAAAATAGAGGAGTTTTCAATTTTGTCTCTATGGTTTCATTCCTCTTCAAGTATCCCTAGGCACAGACTGTGGAAATGCACCTTCATTGAGAGAAGTTGCCAAGCTTCTAAGATATAACGAGTTTCCGAAACACCATCAGATATTTTTTCACCCAATCTTGATGATACTTTTTGGTAATGATCAGTACACAAATCCCACTTGGCTCACCAAATTTTGTTCTTCTAGGTTTAAACATTCGTGTACTGTAGCAGTTTTTATATTTAGGTTTCACTCTGTTCTCTCTTATATATATAGATGAATTTATAAGTCTAAATTCAACACGGTTTGTAATAGCTCTTTGAAACTTGACAAAATAAAGGAGTTCTCAGTTTTGTCTCTACGGTTTGTTTCCTCTTCAAGTATCCCTAGGCACAGTCGGTGGAAAAGCACTTTCCATGAGAGGGGTTGCCAAGCTTCTAAGAATTAACGAGTTTCCGAAATGCCAGCAAATATTTTTTCACCCAATCTTGATGATACTTGGAGGTAATGATCAGTACACAAATCCCACTAGGCTCACCAAAGTTTGTTATTCTAGGTTGACGCGTTCGTCTACAGAAGCAGTTTTTATATTTAGGTTTCCCTCTGTTCTCTCCTATATAGATAGATGAATTTGGAACTCTAAATCAAATATGGTTTGTAGTAGCTATTTGAAACTTGACAAAATAAAGGAGTTCTCAGTTTTGTGTCTATGGTTTGTTTCCTCTTCAAGTAGCCCTAGGCATAGACTGTGGAAAAGCACTTTCATGAGAGGGTTTGCCAAGTATCTAAGAAATAAAGAGTTTCCGAAATACCAACAAATATTTTTTCACCCAATCTTGATGATACTTGGTGGTAATGATCAGTACACAAATCCCACTTGGCTTACCAAATTTTGTTCTTCTAGGTTGAAGCGTTCGTCTACAGTAGCAGTTTTTATATTTAGGTTTCCTTCAATTCTCTCCTATATAGTTAAAAGGATTTGGAACTCTAAATCCAACATGGTTCGTAGTAGCTCTTTGAAACTTGACAAAATAAAGGAGTTCTCAGTTTTGTCTCTATGGTTTGTTTCCTCATCAAGTAGCCCCAGGCATAGACTGTGGAAAAGCACTTTCATTCAGAGAAGTTGCCAAGCTTCTAAGAATCAAGGAGTTTCCGAAATACCAGCAAATATTTTTTCACCCAATCTTGATGATCCTTGGTGGTAATGATCAGTACAAAAATCCCACTTGGCTCACCAAATTTTGTTCTTCTAGGTTGAAGCGTTCGTCTACAGTAGCAGTTTTTATATTTAGGTTTCCCTCTGTTCTCTCCTATTTAGATAGATGAATTTGGAACACTAAATCCAACATGGATTGTAGTAGCTATTTGAAACTTGACAAAATAAAGGAGTTCTCAGTTTTGTCTCTATGCTTTGTTTCCTCTTCAAGTAGCCCTAGGCACAGACTGTAGAAAAGCACTTTCATTGAGAGGGGTTGTCAAGCTTCTAAGAAATAACGATTTTCCGAAATACCAGCAAATATTTTTTCACCCAATCTTGATGATACTTGGTGGAAATCATCAGTTCACAAATCCCACTTGGCTCACCAAATTTTGTTCTTCTAGGTTGAAGCGTTCATCTACAGTAGCAGTTTTTATATTTAGGTTTCCCTCTGTTCTCTCCTACATAGATAGATGACTTTGGAACTCTAAATCAAACATGGTTTGTAGTAGCTCTTTGAAACTTGACAAAATAAAGGAGTACTCAATTTTGTCTCTATGGTTTGATTCCTCTTCAAGTAGCCCTAGTTACAGAAGGTGGAAAAGCACTTTCATTGAGAGTGGTTGCCAAGCTTCTAAGATATAACGAGTTTCCGAAACACCAGCAAATATTTTTTCACCCAATCTTGATGATACTTGGTGGTCATGATCAGTACACAAATCCCACTTGGCTCACCAATTTTTGTTCTTCTAGGTTGAAGCGTTCGTCTACAGTAGCAGTTTTTATATTTAGGTTTCACTCTGTTCTCTCCTATATAGATAGATGAATTTGGAAGTCTAAATCCAACATGGTTTGTAGTAGCTCTTTGAAACTTGACAAAATAAAGGAGTTCTCAGTTTTGTCTCTATGGTTTGTTTACTCTTCAAGTAACCCTTGGCACAGACTGTGGAAAAGCACTTTCATTGAGAGGGGTTGCCAAGCTTCTAAGAATTAACGAGTTTCCAAAATACCAGCAAATATTTTTTTCACCCAATCTTGATGATACGTGGTGGTAATGATCAGTACACAAATCCCATTTGGCTCACCAAATTTTGTTATTCTAGGTAGACGCGTTCATCTACAGTAGCAGTTTTTATATTTAGGTTTCCCTCTGTTCTCTCTTATATAGATAGATGAATTTGGAACTCTAAATCCAACATGGTTTGTAGTAGCTCTTAGAAACTTGAAAAATAAAGGAGTTCTCAGTTTTGTCTCTATGGTTTGTTTCCTCTTCAATTAGCCCTAGTCACAGACTGTGGAAAGCACTTTCATTGAGAGGGGTTGCCAAGCTTCTAAGAATTAACGAGTTTCCGAAATACCAGCAAATTTTTTTCACCCAATCTTGATGATACTAGGTCGTATTGATCAGAACACAAATCCCACTTGGCTCACCAAATTTTGTTCTTCTAGGTTGATGCGTTCGTTTACAGTAGCAGTTTTTATTTTTAGGTGTCACTCTGTTCTCTCCTATAAAGATAGATGAATTTGGAACTCTAAATCCAACATGATTTGTAGTAGCTCTTTGAAACTTGACAAAATAGAGGAGTTTTCAATTTTGTCTCTATGGTTTCATTCCTCTTCAAGTATCCCTAGGCACAGACTGTGGAAATGCACCTTCATTGAGAGAAGTTGCCAAGCTTCTAAGATATAACGAGTTTCCGAAACACCATCAAATATTTTTTCACCCAATCTTGATGATACTTTTTGGTAATGATCAGTACACAAATCCCACTTGGCTCACCAAATTTTGTTCTTCTAGGTTTAAACATTCGTGTACTGTAGCAGTTTTTATATTTAGGTTTCACTCTGTTCTCTCTTATATATATAGATGAATTTGGAAGTCTAAATTCAACACGGTTTGTAGTAGCTCTTTGAAACTTGACAAAATAAAGGAGTTCTCAGTTTTGTCTCTACGGTTTGTTTCCTCTTCAAGTATCCCTAGGCACAGTCGGTGGAAAAGCACTTTCCATGAGAGGGGTTGCCAAGCTTCTAAGAATTAACGAGTTTCCGAAATGCCAGCAAATATTTTTTCACCCAATCTTGATGATACTTGGAGGTAATGATCAGTACACAAATCCCACTAGGCTCACCAAAGTTTGTTATTCTAGGTTGACGCGTTCGTCTACAGAAGCAGTTTTTATATTTAGGTTTCCCTCTGTTCTCTCCTATATAGATAGATGAATTTGGAACTCTAAATCAAATATGGTTTGTAGTAGCTATTTGAAACTTGACAAAATAAAGGAGTTCTCAGTTTTGTGTCTATGGTTTGTTTCCTCTTCAAGTAGCCCTAGGCACAGACTGTGGAAATGCACTTTCATTGACAGGGGTTAAGAAGCTTCTAAGAATTAACGAGTTTCCAAAATAGCAGCAAATATTTTTTAACCCAAACTTGATGATACTTTGTGGTCATGATCAGTACACAGATCCCATTTGGCTAACCAAATTTTGTTCTTCTAGGTTGAAGTGTTCGTCTGCAGTAGCAGTTTTTATATTTAGGTTTCCATCTGTTCTCTCCTATATAGATAGATGACTTTGGAACTCTAAATCCAACATGATTAGTAGTAGCTCTTTGAAACTTGACAAAATGAAGGAGTTCTCAATTTTGTCTCTATGGTGTGATTAATCTTCAAGTAGCCCTAGGCACAGACGTTGAAAAAGCACTTTCATTGAGAGTGGTTGCCAAGCTTCTAAGATATAACGAGTTTCCGAAACACCAGCAAATAGTTTTTCACCCAATCTTCATTATACTTGGTGGTCATGATCAGTACACAAATCCCACTTGGCAAACCAAATCTTGTTCTTCTAGGTTGAAGCGTTCGTCTACTGTAGCAGTTTTTATATTTAGGTTTCACTCTGTTCTCTCCTATATAGATAGATGAATTTGGAAGTCTAAATCCAACATGGTTTGTAGTAGCTCTTTGAAACTTGACAAAATAAAGGAGTTCTCAGTTTTGTCTCTATGGTTTGTTTCCGCTTAAAGTAGCCCTAGGCACAGACTGTGGAAAAGCACTTTCAATGAGAGGGGTTGCCAAGCTTCTAACAAATAACGTGTTTCCGAAATACCAGCAAATATTTTTTCACCCAATCTTGATAATACTTGGTGGTAATGATCAGTACACAAATCCCACTTGGTTCACCAAATTATATTCTTGTAGGTTGAAGCATTCGTCTACAGTAGAAGTTTTTATATTTAGGTTTCCCTCTGTTCTCTCCTATATAGATAGATGAATTTGGAACACTAAATCCAACATGGTTTGTAGTAGCTCTTTGAAACTTGAAAAAATAAAGAAGTTCTCAGTTTTGTTTCTATGGTTTGTTTCCTCTTCATGTAGCCCTAGGCACAGACTGTGGAAAGGCACTTTCGTTGAGAGGGGTTGCCAAGCTTCTAAGAATTAACGAGTTTCCGAAATACCAGCAAATATTTTTTTTCACCCAATCTTGATGATACTTGGTGGTAATGATCAGTACACAAATCACACTTGGCTCACCAAATTTTGTTCTTTTAGGTTGAAGAGTTCATCTAAAGTAGCAATTTTTATATTTAGGTTTCCCACTGTTCTCACTTATACAGATAGATGAATTTGGAACTCTAAATCCAACATGGTTAGTAATAGCTCTTTGAAACTTGACAAAATAAAGGAGTTCTAAGTTTTGTCTCTATGGTTTGTTTCCTCTTCAAGTAGCCCTAGGCCTTAACTGTGGAAAAGCACTTTCATTCAGAGGGGTTTCAAAGCTTCTAAGAATTATGGAGATTCCAAAATACCAGCAAATATTTTTTCACCCAATCTTGATGATAGTTGGTGGTAATGATCAGTAAAAAATCCACTTGGCTCACCAAATTTTGTTCTTCTAGGTTGAAGCGTTCGTCTACAATAGCAGTTTTTACATTTAGGTTTCTCTCTGTTCTCTCCTATATAAATAGATGAATTTGCAACTCTAAATCCAACATGGTTCGTAGTAGCTCTTGGAAACTTGACAATATAAAGGAGTTCTCAGTTTGTCTCTCTGGTTTGTTTCCTCTTCAAGTAGCCCTAGGCACAGACTGTGGAAAAGCACTTTCATTGAGAGGGGTTGCCAAGCTTCTAAGAATTAACGAGTTTTCGAAATACCAGCAAATATTTTTTCACCCAATCTTGATGATACTTGGTGGAAATGATCAGTACACAAATCCCACTTGGCTAACCAAATTTTGTTCTTCTAGGTTGAAGAGTTCGTCTACAGTAGCAGTTTTTATATTTAGGTTTCCCTCTGTTCTCTCCTATATAGATAGATGAATTTGGAACTCTAAATCCTACATGGATTGTAGTAATTCTTTGAAACATGACAAAATAAAGGAGTTCTCAGTTTTGTCTCTATCGTTTGTTTCCTCTTCAAGTAGCCCTTGGCACAGACTGTGGAAAAGCACTTTCATTGAGAGGGGATGCCAAGCTTCTAAGAATTAACGAGTTTCCGAAATACCAGCAAATATTTTTTCACCCAATCTTGATGATACTTGGTGGTAATGATCAGTACCCAAATCCCACTTGGCTCACCAAATTTTGTTCTTCTAGGTTGAAGCCTTCGTTTACAGTAGCAATTTTTATTTTTAGGTTTCACTCTCTTCTCTCCTATATAAATAGATGAATTTTAACTCTAAATCCAACATGGTTTGTAGTAGCTATTTGAAACGTGACAAAATAAAGGAGTTCTCAGTTTTGTGTCTATTTTTTGTTTCCTCTTCAAGTAGCCCTAGGCACAGACTGTGGAAAAGCACTTTCATTGAGAGGGGTTGCCAAGATTCTAAGAATTAACGAGTTTTCTAAATGCCAGCAAATATTTTTTCACCCAATCTGGATGATCCTTGGAGGTAATGATCAGTACACAAATCCCACTTGGCTCACCAAATTTTGTTCTTCTAGGTTGAAGCGTTCGTCTACAGTAGCAGTTTTTATATTTAGGTTTCCCTCTGTTCTCTCCTATATGGATAGATGAATTTGGAACTCTAAATACAACATGGTTCGTACTAGCTCTTTGAAACTTGAAAAAATAAAGGAGTTCTCAGATTTGTCTCTATGGTTTGTTTACTCTTCAAGTAGCCCTAGGCACAGACTGTGGAAAAGCACTTTCATCGAGAGGTGTTGCCAAGCTTCTAAGTATTAACGAGTTTCCGATATACCAGCAAATATTTTTTTCACCCCATCTTGATGATACGTGGTGGTAATGATCAGTACACATATCCCACTTGGCTCACCAAATTTTGTTCTTCTAGGTTGGAGCGTTCGTCTACAGTATCAGTTTTTATATTTAGGTTTCCCTCTGCTCTCTCCTATATAGACAGATGAATTTGGAACTCTAAATTCAACATGGTTCATAGTAGCTCTTTGAAACTTGACAAAATAAAGTAGTTCTCAGTTTTGTCTCTATGGTTTGTTTCCTCTTTAAGTAGCCCTAGGCACAGACTGTGGAAAAGCAATTTCATTGAGAGGGGTTGCCAAGCTTCTAACAATTAACGAGTTTCCGAAATACCAGCAAATATTTTTGCACCCAATCTTGATGATACTTGGTGGTAATGATCAGTACACAAATCCCACTTGGCTCACCATATTTTGTTCTTCGAGGTTGAAGCGTTCATCTACAGTAGCAGTTTTTATATTTATTTTTCCCTCTGTTCTCTCCTATATAGATAGATGAATTTGGAACTCTAAATCCAACATGGTTTGTAGTAGCTCTTTGAAACTTGATAAAATGAAGGAGATCTCAGTTTTGTCTCTATGGTTTGTTTCCTCTTTAAGTAGCCCTAAGCAAAGACTGTGGAAAAGCACTTTCATTGAGAGGGGTTGCCAAGCTTCTAAGAATTAACGAGTTTCCGAAATACCAGCAAATATTTTTTCACCCAATCTTGATGATACTTGCTGGTAATGATCAGTACACAAATCCCACTTGGCTCACCATATTTTGTTCTTCTAGGTTGAAGCGTTCGTCTACAGTAGCAGTTCTTATATTTAGGTTTTCCTCTGTTCTCTCCTATATAAATAGATGAAATTGAAAGTCCAAATCCAACATGGTTTGTGGTAGCTCTTTGAAACCTGAGAAAATAAAGGACTTGTCAGTTTTGTCTCTATGGTTTGTTTCCTCTTCAAGTAGCCCTAGGCACACACTGTGGAAAAGCACTTTCATTGAAAGGGATTGCAACTTTTCCAAGAAATTGCGAGTTTCTGAAATACCAGCAAATATTTTTTCACCCAATCTTGATGATACGTGGTGGTAATGATTGGTACACAAATCCCACTTGGCTCACCAAATTTTGTTCTTCTAGGTTGAATCGTTCGTTTACAGTAGCAGTTTTTATTTTTAAGTTTCCCTCTGTTTATTCCTATATAGATAGATGAATTTGGAACTCTAAATCAAACATGGTTTGTAGTAGCTCTTTGAGACTTGACAAAATAAAGGAGTTCTCAGTTTTGTCTCTATGTTTTGTTTCCTCTTCACGTAGCCCTAGGCACACACTGTGGAAAAGCAATTTCATTGAGAGGGGTTGCCAAGCTTCTAAGAATTAACGAGTTTCAGAAATACAAGCAAATATTTCTTCACCCAAACTTGATGATACTTGGTGGTAATGATCAGTACACTAATCCCACTTGGCTCACCATATTTTGTTCTTCTAGGTTTAAGCGTTCGTCTACTGTAGCAGTTTTTATATTCAGGTTTCACTCTGTTCTCTCCTATACAGATAGATGAATTTGGAAGTCTAAATCCAACATGGTTTGTAGTAGTTCTTTGAAACTTGACAAAATAAAGGAGTACTCAGTTTTGTCTCTATGGTTTGTTTCCTCTTCAAGTAGCCCTAGGCACAGACTGTGGAAAAGTAATTTCATTGAGAGGGGTTGCCAAGCTTCTAAGAATTAACGAGTTTCCAAAATACCAGCAAATATTTTTTCACCCAATCTTGATGATACTTGGAAGTAATGATCAAAACACAAATCCCACTTGGCTCACCAAATTTTGTTCTACAAGGTTGAAGCGTTAGTGTACAGTATCAGTTTTTATATTTAGGTTTCACTCTGTTCTCTCCTATATAGATAGATGAATTTAGAACTCTAAATTCAACATGGTTTGTAGTAGCTCTTTGAAACTTGACAAAATAAAGTAGTTCTCAGTTCTGGCTCTATGGTTTGATTTCTCTTCAAGTAGCCCTAAGCAGATACTGTGGAAAAGCACTTTCATTGAAAGGGGTTGCCAAGCTTCCAAGAAATTACGAGTTTCCGAAATACCGGCAAATATTTTTTCACCCAATCTTAATGATACGTGGTGGTAATGACAAGTACACACATCCCACTTGGCTCACCAAATTTTGTTCATCTAGGTTGAAGCGTTCGTTTACAGTAGCAGTTTTATTTTTAAGTTTTCTCTGTTCTCTCCTATATAGATAGATGAATTTGTAACTATAATCAAACATGGTTTGTATTAGCTCTTTGAGACTTGACAAATAAAGGAGTTCTCAGTTTTGTCTCTATGTTTTGTGTGCTCTTAAAGTAGCCCTAGGCACAGACTGTGGAAAACCACTTTTATTGAGAGGGGTTGCCAAGCTCTAAGAATTAACGAGTTTCTGAAATACAAGCAAATATTTTTTCACCCAATCTTGATGATACTTGGTGGTAATGATCAGTACACAAATCCCACTTGGCTCACCAAATTTTGTTCTACTAGGTTGCAGCGTTCTTCTACACTAGCGGTTTTTATATTTAGGTTTCACTCTGTTCTCTCCTATATAGATAGATGAATTTGGAACTCTAAATCCAACATGATTTGTAGTAGCTCTTTGAAACTTGACAAAATAAAGGAGTTCTCAGTTTTGTTTCTATGGTTTGTTTCCTCTTCAAGTAGCCCTAGGCAAGACTGTGGAAAGCACTTTCATTTGAGAGGGGTTGCCAAGCTTCTAAGAATAAACGAGTTTCCGAAATACCAGCAAATATTTTTTTCACCCAATCTTGATGATACTTGGTGGTAATGATCAGTACACAAATCCCACTTACCTCACCAAATTTTGACCTTCAAGTTTTAAGCGTTCGTCTACTGTAGCAGTTTTTATATTTAGGTTTCACTCTGTTCTCTCCTATATAGATAGATGATTTGGTGAACTCTAAATCCAACATGGTTTGTAGTAGCTCTTTGAAACTTGACAAAATAAAGGAGTTCTCAGTTTTGTCTCTATGGTTTGTTTCCTCTTCAAGTAGCCCGTGGCACAGACTGTGGAAAAGTACTTTCATTGAGAGGGGTTTCCAAGCTTCTAAGAATTAACGAGTTTCCAACACCAGCAAATATTTTTTCACGAAATCTTGATGATACTTGGTGGTAATGATCAGTACACAAATCCCACTTGGCTCACCAAATTTTATTCTACCATGTTGAAGCGTTAGTCTACAGTATCAGTTTTTATATTTATTTTTCACTCTGTTCTCTCCCATAGAGTTAGATGAATTTGGAACCCTAAATCCAACATGGTTTGTAGTAGCTCTATGAAACTTGACAAAATAAAGTAGTTCTCAGTTTTGTCTCTATGGTTTGTTTCCTCTTCAAGTAGACCTAAGCAGAGACTGTGGAAAAGCACTTTCATTGAAATGGGTTGCCAAGCTTCCAAGAAATTACGAGTTTCCGAAATACCGGCAAATATTTTTTCACCCAATCTTGATGATACGTGGGGGTAATGACAAGTACACACATCCCACTTGGCTCACCAAATTTTGTTCTTCTAAGTTGGAGCGTTCCTTTACAGTAGTAGTTTTTATTTTTAAGTTTCCCTCTGTTCTCTCCTATATAGATAGATGAATTTGGAACTCTAAATCCAACATGGTTTGTAGTAGCTCTTTGAAACTTGACAAAATAAAGGAGTTCTCAGTTTTTTCTCTATTTTTTGTGTCCTCTTCAAGTAGCCCTAGGCACAGACTGTGGAAAACCACTTTTATTGAGTGGGGTTGCCAAGCTGTAGGAATTTACGAGTTTCCGAAATACAAGCAAATATTTTTTCATCCAATCTGATGATACTTGGTGGTAATGATCAGTACACAAATCCCACTTGGCTCACCAAATTTTGTTCTACTAGGTTGCAGCGTTCGTCTACAGTAGCGGTTTTTATATTTAGGTTTCCCTCTGTTCTCTCCTATATAGATAGATGAATTTGGAACTCTAAAACCAACATGGTTTGTAGTAGCTCTTTGAAACTTGAAAAAATAAAGGAGTTTTCAGTTTTGTCTCTATGGTTTGTTTCCTCTTCAAGTAGCCCTAAGCAGAGACTGTGGAAAAGCACTTTCATTGAAAGGGGTTGCCAAGGTTCCATGAAATTACGAGTTTCCGAAATACCGGCAAATATTTTTTCACCCAATCTTGATGATACGTGGTGGTAATGACAAGTACACACATCCCACTTGGATCACGAAATTTTGTTCATCTAGGTTGAAGCGTTCGTTTACAGTAGCAGTTTTTATTTTTAAGTTTCCTTGTTCTCTCCTGTATAGTTAGATGAATTTGGAACTCTAAATCAAACATGGTTTGTAGTAGCTCTTTCAGACTCGACAAAATAAAGGAGTTCTCAGTTTTGTCTCTATTTTTTGTGTCCTCTTCAAGTAGCGCTAGGCACAGACTGTGGAAAACCACTTTTATTGAGAGGGATTGCCAAGCTCTAAGAATTAACGAGTTTCCGAAATACAAGCAAATATTTTTTCACCCAATCTTGATGATACTTGGTGGTAATGATCACTACACAAATCCCACTTGGCTCACCAAATTTTGTTCTACTAGGTTGCAGCGTTCGTCTACAGTAGCGGTTTTTATATTTAGGTTTCACTCTGTTCTCTCCTATATAGATAGATGAAATTGGAACTCTAAATCCAACATGGTTTGTAGTAGCTCTTTGATACTTGACAAAATAAAGTAGTTCTCAGTTTTGTCTCTATGGTTTGTTTCCTCTTCAAGTAGCCCTAGGCACAGACTGTGGAAAAGCACATATATTGAGAGGGGTTGCCAAACATCTAAGAATTAACGAGTTTCCGAAATACCAGCAAGTATTTTTTCACCCAATCTTGATGATACTTGGTGGTAATGATCAGTACACAAATCCCATTGGCTAACCAAATTTTGTTCTTCTAGGTTAAATCGTGGGTCTACAGCAGCATTTTTTATTTTTAGGTTTCACTCTGTTCTCTCCTATATAGATAGATGTATTTGGAAGTCTAAATCCAACATGATTTGTAGTAGCTCTTTGAAACTTGACAAAATAAAGGAGTCTTCAGTTTTGTCTCTATGATTTGTTTTGTCTTCAAGTAGCCCTAAGCAGAGACTGAGGAAAAGCATTTTCATTGAGAGTGGTTGCCAATCTTCTAAGAAATAATGAGTTTCTGAAATACCAGCAAATATTTTTTCATCCAATCTTGATGATACTTGGTGGTCATGATCAGTACACAAATCCCACTTACCTCACCAAATTTTGTTCTTCTAGGTTGAAGCGTTCGTCTACTGTAGCAGTTTTTATATTTAAGTTTCCCTCTGTTCTCTCCTATATAGATAGATGAATTGGGAACTCTAAATCCAACATGGTTTGTAGTAGCTCTTTGAAACTTGACAAAATAAAGGAGTTCTCAGTTTTGTCTCTATGGTTTGTTTCCTCTTCAAGTAGCCCTTGGCACAGACTGTGGAAGAGCACTTTCATTGAGAGGGGTTAACAAGCTTCTAAGAATTAACGAGTTTCCAAAACCAGCAAATATTTTTTCACAAAATCTTGATGATACTTGGTGGTAATGATCAGTACACAAATCCCACTTGGCTCACCAAATTTTATTCTACTAGGTTGAAGCGTTAGTCTACAGTATCAGTTTTTATATTTAGGTTTCACTCTGTTCTCTGCTATATAGATAGATGAATTTGGAACCCTAAATCCAACATGGTTTGTAGTAGCTCTATGAAACTTGACAAAATAAAGTAGTTCTCAGTTTTGTCTCTATGGTTTGTTTCCTCTTCAAGTACCCTAAGCAGAGACTGTGGAAAAGCAATTTCATTGAAAGGGGTTGCCAAGCTTCCAAGAAATTACGATTTTCCCAAATACCGGCAAATATTTTTTCACCCAATCTTGATGATACGTGGTGGTAATGAGAAGTACACACATCCCACTTGGCTCACCAAATTTTGTTCTTCTAGGTGGGAGCGTTCGTTTACAGTAGCAGTTTTTATTTTTAAGTTTCCCTCTCTTCTCTCCTATATAGATAGATGAATTTGGAACTCTAAAACCAACATGGTTTGTAGTAGCTCTTTGAAACTTGAAAAAATAAAGGAGTTCTCAGTTTTGTCTCTATGGTTTGTTTCCTCTTCAAGTAGCCCTAAGCAGAGACTGTGGAAAAGCACTTTCATTGAAAGGGGTTGCCAAGCTTCCAAGAAATTACGAGTTTTCAAAATACCAGCAAATATTTATTCACCCAATATGGATGATACTTGGTGGTAATGATAAGCACACAAATCCCACCTGGCTAACCAAATTTTGTTCTTCTAGGTTGAAGCGTTCCGTTACAGTAGCAGTTTTTATTTTTAGGTTTCACTCTGTTATCTTCTATATAGATAGATGAATTTGGAACTCTAAATCCAACATGGTTTGTAGTAGCTCTTTGAAACTTGACAGATAAAAGTAGTTCTCAGTTTTGTCTCTATGGTTGGTTTCCTCTTCAAGTGGCCCTAGGCAAAGACTGTGGAAAAGCACTTTAATTGAGGGGGTTTGCCAAGCTTCTAAGAAAAAACGAGTTTCCGAAATACCAGCAAATATTTTTTCACCCAATCTTGATGATACTTGGTGGTAATGATCAGTACACCATCCCACTTGGCTCACCAAATTTTGTTTTTCTAGGTTGAAGCGTTCGTCTACAGTAGCAGATTTATATTTAGGTTTCACTCAGTTCTCTCCTATATAGATAGATAAATTTGGAACTTGAAATCCAACATGGTTTGTAGTAGCTCTTTGAAACTTGATAAAATAAAGTAGATCTCAGTTTTGTCTCTATGGTTTGTTTCCTCTTCAAGTAGCCCTAGGCACAGACTGTGGAAAAGCACTTTCATTGAGAGGGGTTGAAAGCTTCTAAGAAATAATGAGTTTCCGAAATACCAGCAAATATTTTTTCACCCAATCTTGATTATACTTGGTGGTAATGATTGGTACAAAAATCCCACTTGACTCACCAAATTTTGTTCTTCAAGATTGAAGCGTTCGTCTACAGTAGCAGTTTTTATATTTAGGTTTCCCTCGGTTCTCTCCTATATAGATAGATGAATTTGGAACTCTAAATCCAACATAGTTTGTAGTAGCTCTTGGAAACTTGAAAAAACAAAAGAGTTCTTTGTTTTGTCTCTATGGTTTGTTTTCTCTTCAGGTAGCCCTCTGCACAGACTGTGGAAAAGCCCTTTCATTGAGATGGGTTGCCAAGCTTCTAAGAAATAACGAATTTCCGAAATACCAGCAAATATATTTTCACCCAATCTTGATGATACTTGGTGGTAATGATCAGTACACAAATCCCACTTGGCTCACCAAATTTTGTTCTTCTAGGTTGAAGCGTTCATCTACAGTAGCAGTTTTTATATTTAGGTTTCCCTCTGTTCTCTCATATATAGATAGATGAATTTGGAACTCTAAATCCAACATCGTTTGTAGTAGCTCTTTGAAACTTGACCAAAAAAAAGTAGTTCTGAGTTTTGTCTCTATGGTTTGTTTCCTCTTCAAGTAGCACTAGGCACAGACTGTTGAAAAGCACTTTCATTGAGACGGGTTGCCAAGATTCTAAGAAATAACGAGTTTCCGAAATACCAGCAAATATTTTTCCACCCAATCTTGATGATACTTGGTGATAATGATCAGTTCACAAATCCCACTTGACTCACTAAATTTTGTTCTTCTACTTTGAAGCGCTCGTTTACAGTAGCATTAGGTTTCCTTCTACTCTCTCCTATATAGATAGATGAATTTGGAACTCTAAATCCAACATGGTTTGTAGTAGCTCTTTAAAACTTGCCCAAAAAACGTAGTTCTCAGTTTTGTCTCTATGATTTGTTTCCTCTTCAAGTAGCCCTAAGCAGAGAATGTGGAAAAGCACTTTCATTGAAAGGGGTTGACAAGCATCAAGAAATTACGAGTTTCTGAAATACCAGCAAATATTTTCTCACCCAATCTTGATGGTACTTGGTGGTAATGATCAGTACACAAATCCCCCTTGAATCACCAAATTTTGTTCTTCTAGTTTGAAGCGTTCGTTTACAGTAGCAGTTTATATTTTTAGGTTTCCCTCTGTTGTCTCCTATATACATAGATGAATTTGGAACTCTAAATCCAACATGTCTTGTAGTAGCTCATTGAAACTTGACAAAATAAAGGAGTTCTCAGTTTTCTCTCCATGGTTTGTTTCCTCTTCAACTAGCCCTAGGCAAGACTGTGGAAAAACACTTTCATTGAGAGAGATTCCCAAGCTTCTAAGAATTAACGAGTTTCTGAAATACCAGCAAATATTTCTTCACACAATCTTGATGATACTTGGTAGTAATGATCAGTACACAAATCCCACTTGGCTCAAAAAATTTTGTTCTTCTAGGTTGAAGCGTTCCTCTACAGTAGCAGTTTTTATATTTAGGTTTCCCTCTGTTCTCTCCCATATCAATAGATGAATTAGGAACTCTAAATCCAACATGGTTTGTAGTAGCTCTTTGAAGCTTGACAAAAAAAGTCGTTCTCAGTTTTGTCTCTATGGTTTGTTTCCTCTTCAAGTAGCCCGAAACAGAGACTGTGGTAAAGCACTTTCATTGAAAGGGGTTGCCAATCTTCCAAGAAATTACGAGTTTCCGAAATACCAGCAAATATTTTTTCACCCAATCTTGATGATACGTGGTGGTAATGACAAGTACACAAATCCCACTTGGCTCAACAATTTTGTTCTTCTAGGTTGAAGCGTTTTTTTTTTTTTTACTTTAGCAGTTTTTATTTTTAGGTTTCACTCTGTTCTCTCCTATATAGATAGAAGAATTTGGAACTCTAAATCCAACATAGTTTTTAGTAGCTCTTTGAAACTTGATAAAATAAAGTAGTTCTCAGTTTTTTCTCTATGGTTTGTTTCCTCTTCACGTAGCCCTAAGCAGAGACTGTGGAAAAGCCCTTTCATTGAAAGGGGTTGCCAAGCTTCCAAGAAATTACAAGTTTCCGAAATACCACCCAATATTTTTTCACCCAATCTTGAGGTACGTGGTGGTAATGACAAGTACACAAATCCCACTTGGCTCACCAAATTTTGTTTTTCTAGGTTGAAGCGTTCGTCTACAGTGGCATTTTTTATATTTAGGTTTCACTCGTTTCTCTCCCATAAAGATAGATTAATTTGGAACTCTAAATCCAACATGGTTTGTAGTAGCTCTTTGAAACTTGACAAAAAAAAGTTGTTCTCAGTTTTGTCTCTATGGTTTGTTTCCTCTTCAAGTAGCCCTAAGCAGAGACTTTGAAAAATCACTTTCATTGAAAGGGGTTACCAATTTTCCAGGAAATTACGAGTTTTCAAAATACCAGCAAATATTTATTCACCCAATATGGATGATACTTGGTGGTAATGACAAGCACACAAATCCCACCTGGCTAACCAAATTTTGTTCTTCTAGGTTGAAGCGTTCCGTTACAGTAGCAGTTTTTATTTTTAGGTTTCACTCTGTTATCTTCTATATAGATAGATGAATTTGGAACTCTAAATCCAACATGGTTTGTAGTAGCTCTTTGAAACTTGACAGATAAAAGTAGTTCTCAGTTTTGTCTCTATGGTTGGTTTCCTCTTCAAGTGGCCCTAGGCAAAGACTGTGGAAAAGCACTTTCATTGAGGGGGTTTGCCAAGCTTCTAAGAAAAAACGAGTTTCCGAAATACCAGCAAATATTTTTTCACCCAATCTTGATGATACTTGGTGGTAATGATCAGTACACCACCCCACTTGGCTCAATAAATTTTGTTCTTCTAGGTTGAAGCGTTCGTCTACAGTAGCAGATTTATATTTAGGTTTCACTCAGTTCTCTCCTATATAGATAGATAAATTTGGAACTTGAAATCCAACATGGTTTGTAGTAGCTCTTTGAAACTTGATAAAATAAAGTAGATCTCAGTTTTGTCTCTATGGTTTGTTTCCTCTTCAAGTAGCCCTAGGCACAGACTGTGGAAAAGCACTTTCATTGAGAGGGGTTGAAAGCTTCTAAGAAATAATGAGTTTCCGAAATACCAGCAAATATTTTTTCACCCAATCTTGATTATACTTGGTGGTAATGATTGGTACAAAAATCCCACTTGACTCAGCAAATTTTGTTCTTCAATTGAAGCGTTCGTCTACAGTAGCAGTTTTTATATTTAGGTTTCACTCGGTTCTCTCCTATATAGATAGATGAATTTGGAACTCTAAATCCAACATAGTTTGTAGTAGCGCTTGGAAACTTGAAAAAACAAAAGAGTTCTTTGTTTTGTCTCTATGGTTTCTTTCCTCTTCAGGTAGCCCACTGCACAGACTGTGGAAAAGCCCTTTCATTGAGATGGGTTGCAAAGCTTCTAAGAAATAACGAATTTCCGAAATACCAGCAAATATATTTTCACCCAATCTTGATGATACTTGGTGGTAATGATCAGTACACAAATCCCACTTGGCTCACCAAATTTTGTTCTTCTAGGTTGAAGCGTTCGTCTACAGTAGCAGTTTTTATATTTAGGTTTCCCTCTGTTCTCTCATATATAGATAGATGAATTTGGAACTCTAAATCCAACATGGTTTGTTGTAGCTCTTTGAAACTTGACCAAAAAAAAGTAGTTCTGAGTTTTGTCTCTATGGTTTGTTTCCTCTTCAAGTAGCACTAGGCACAGACTGTTGAAAAGCACTTTCATTGAGACGGGTTGCCAAGATTCTAAGAAATAACGAGTTTCTGAAATACCAGCAAATATTTTTTCACCCAATCTTGATGATACTTGATGATAATGATCAGTTCACAAATCCCACTTGACTCACTAAATTTTGTTCTTCTACTTTGAAGCGCTCGTTTACAGTAGCATTAGGTTTCCATCTATTCTCTCCTATATAGATAGATGAATTTGGAACTCTAAATCCAACATGGTTTGTAGTAGCTCTTTAAAACTTGCCCAAAAAACGTAGTTCTCAGTTTTGTCTCTATGATTTGTTTCCTCTTCAAGTAGCCCTAAGCAGAGACTGTGGAAAAGCACTTTCATTGAAAGGGGTTGACAAGCATCAAGAAATTACGAGTTTCTGAAATACCAGCAAATATTTTCTCACCCAATCTTGATGGTACTTGGTGGTAATGATCAGTACACAAATCCCCCTTGAATCACCAAATTTCGTTCTTCTAGGTTGAAGCGTTCGTTTACAGTAGCAGTTTATATTTTTAGGTTTCCCTCTGTTGTCTCCTATATACATAGATGAATTTGGAACTCTAAATCCAAAATTGTTTGTAGTAGCTCTTTGAAACTTGACAAAATAAAGTAGTTCTCAGTTTTCTCTCCATGGTTTGTTTCCTTCTCAACTAGCCCTAGGCAAGACTGTGGAAAAGCACTTTCATTGACAGGGGTTCCCAAGCTTCTAAGAATTAACGAGTTTCCGAAATACCAGCAAATATTTTTTCACCCAATCTTGATGATACTTGGTGGTAATGATCAGTACACAAATCCCACTTGGCTCAAAAAATTTTGTTCTTCTAGGTTGAAGCGTTCCTCTACAGTAGCAGTTTTTATATTTAGGTTTCCCTCTGTTCTCTCCCATATCAATAGATGAATTAGGAACTCTAAATCCAACATGGTTTCTAGTAGCTCTTTGAAAATTGACACAAAAAAGTAGTTCTCAGTTTTGTCTCTATGATATTTTTCCTCTTCAAGTAGCCCAAAAAAGAGACTGTGGGAAAGAACTTTCATTGAAAGGGGTTGCCAAGCTTCCAAGAAATTACGAGTTTCCGAAATTCCAGCAAATATTGTTTCACCCAATCTGGATGATACGTGGTGGTAATGACAAGTACACAAATCTCACTTGGCTACCAAATTTTGTTCTTCTAGTTTGAAGCGATCATTTACATTAGCAGTTTTTATTTTTAGGTTTAACTTTTTTCTCTCCTATATAGATAGATGAATTAGGAACTCTAAATCCATCATGGTTTGTAGTAGTTCTTTGAAACTTGAAAAAATAAAGGAGTTCTCAGTTTTGTCTCTATGGTTTGTTTCCTCTTCAAGTAGCCCTACGCACAGACTGTGGAAAAGCACTTTCATTGAGAGGGGTTGCCAAGCTTCTAAGAAATAACGAGTTTCTGAAATACCAGCAAATATTTTTTCACCCAATCTTGATGATACTTGGTGATAATGATCAGTACACAAATTCCACTTGGCTCACCAAATTTTGTTTTTCTAGGTTAAAACGTTCGTCTACAGTGGCATTTTTTATATTTAGGTTTCACTTCGTTCTCTTCCATAAATATAGATTAATTTGGAACTCTAAATCCAACATGGTTTGTAGTAGCTCTTTGAAACTTGAAAAAAAAAAGCAGTTCTTCGTTTTGTCTCTATGGTTTGTTTCCTCTTCAAGTAGCCCTAAGCAGAGACTTTGGAAAAGCACTTTCATTGAAAGGGCTTGCCAAGTTTCCAAGAAATTACGAGTTTTCGAAATACCAGGAAATATTTATTCACCCAATCTGGATGATACGTGGCGGTAATGACAAGCACACAATTCCCACCTGGCTCACCAAATTTTGTTCTTCTAGGTTGAAGCGTTCGTTTACAGTAGCAATTTTTATTTTTAGGTTTCACACTGTTCTCTCCTATATAGATAGATGAATTTGGAACTCTAAATCCAACATGGTTTCTAGTAGCTCTTTGAAACTTGACAAAATAAAGTAGTTCTCAGTTTTGTCTCTATGGTTTGTTTCCTCTTCAAGTAACCCTAGGCAAAGACTGTGGAAAAGCACTTTCATTGAGAGGGGTTGCCACGCTTCTAAGAAATAACGAGTTTCCGAAATACCAGCAAATATTTTTTCACCCAAACTTGATGATACTTGGTGGTAATGATCAGTACACAACCCCACTTTGCTCACCAAATTTTGTTCTTCTAGGTTGAAGCGTTCCTCTACAGTAGCAGTTTTTATATTTAGGTTTCACTCTGTTCTCTTTTACATAGATAGATGAATTTGGAACTCTAAATCCAACATGGTTTGTAGTAGCTCTTTGAAACTTGATAAAATAAAGTAGATCTCAGTTTTGTCTCTATGATTTGTTTCCTCTTCAAGTAGCCCTAGTCACAGACTGTGGAAAAGCACTTTCATTGAAAGGGTTTGCCAAGCTTCCAAGAAATAACGAGTTTCCGAAACACCAGCAAATATTTTTTCACCCAATCTTGATGGTACTTGGTGGTAATGATCGGTACACAAATCCCACTTGACTCACCAAATTTTGTTCTTCTAGTTTGAAGCGTTCGTTTACAGTAGCAGTTTATATTTTTAGGTTTCCCTCTGTTGTCTCCTATAGATGAATTTGGAACTCTAAATCCAACATGGTTTGTAGTAGCTCTTTGAAACTTGACAAAATAAAGGAGTTCTCAGTTTTGTCTCTATGGTTTGTTTC
Organism: Callospermophilus lateralis; assembly: GCF_048772815.1. Taxonomy (NCBI): domain Eukaryota; kingdom Metazoa; phylum Chordata; class Mammalia; order Rodentia; family Sciuridae; genus Callospermophilus; species Callospermophilus lateralis. Next base: position 25,384 of record NW_027515025.1, on the reverse strand, counting down.
CTCTTCAAGTAGCCCTAAGCAGAGACTGTGGTAAAGCACTTTCATTGAAAGGGGTTGCCAATCTTCCAAGAAATTACGAGTTTCCGAAATACCAGCAAATATTTTTTCACCCAATCTTGATGATACCTCGTGGTAATGACAAGTACACAAATCCCACTTGGCTCAACAATTTTGCTCTTCTAGGTTGAAGCGTTTTTTTTTTACTTTAGCAGTTTTTATTTTTAGGTTTTACTCTGTTCTCTTCTATATAGATAAAAAATTTGGAACACTAAATCCAACATGGTTTATAGTAGCTCTTTGAAACTTGACACAAAAAAGTCGTTCTCAGTTTTGTCTCTATGATTTGTTTCCTCTTCAAGTAGCCCTAAACAGAGACTGTGGAAAAGCACTTTCATTGAAAGGGGTTGCCAAGCTTCCAAGACAATACGAGTTTCCAAAATACCAGCAAATATTGTTTCACCCAATCTGGATGATACGTGGTGGTAATGACAAGTACACAAATCTCACTTGGCTCACGAAATTTTGTTCTTCTGGTTTGAAGCGATCGTTTACATTAGCAGTTTTTATTTTTAGGTTTCACTTTGTTCTCTCCTATATAGATAGATGAATTTGGAACTCTAAATCCATCATGGTTTGTAGTAGCTCTTTGAAACTTGACAATATAAAGGAGTTCTCAGTTTTGTCTCTATGGTTTGTTTCATCTTCAAGTAGCCCTAGGCACAGACTGTGGAAAAGCACTTTCATTGAGAGGGGTTGCGAAGTTTCCAAGAAATTACGAGTTTCCGAAATACCAGCAAATACTTATTCACCCAATCTGGATGATACGTGGGGGTAATGACAAGCACACAATTCCCACCTGACTCACAAATTTTGTTCTCTAGGTTGAAGCGTTCGTTTACAGTAGCAGTATTTATTTTTAGGTTTCACTCAGTCTCTCCTATATAGATAGATGAATTTGGAACTCTAAATCCAACATGGTTTTTAGTAGCTCTTTGAAACTTGACAAAATAAAGTAGTTCTCAGTTTTTTCTCTATGGTTTGTTTGCTCTTCAAGTAGCCCTAGGCAAAGACTGTGGAAAAGCACTTTCATTGAAAGGGGTTGCCAAGCTACTAAGAAATAACGAGTTTCCGAAATACCAGCAAATATTTTTTCACCCAATCTTGGTGATACTTGGTGGTAATGATCGGTACACAAGTTCCACTTGGCTCATCAAATTTTGTTCTTCTAGGTTAAAGCGTTCGTCTACAGTAGCAGTTTTTATATTTAGGTTTCACTCTGTTCTCTCCTATATAGATGGATAAATTTGGAACTCTAAATCCAACATGGTTTGTAGTAGCTATTTGAAACTTGACAAGATAAAGTAGTTCTCAGTTTTCTCTCTATGGTTTGTTTCGTCTTTAAGTAGCCCTAGGTACAGACTGTGGAAAAGCACTTTCATTGAAAGGGGTTTCCAAGCTTCCGAGAAATTACGAGTTTCCGAAATACCAGCAAATATTTTTTCACCAAATCTGGATGATATGTTGTGGTAATGATCAGTACACAAATCCCACTTGGCTCAAAAAATTTTGTTCTTAAAAGTTGAAGCTGTCCTCTACAGTAGCAGTTTTTATATTTAGGTTTCCCTCTGCTCTCTCCTATATAGATAGATGAATTTGGAACACTAAATCCAACATGGATTGTAGTAGCTATTTGAAACTTGACAAAATAAAGGAGTTCTCAGTTTTGTCTCTATGCTTTGTTTCCTATTCAAGTAGCCCTAGGCACAGACTGTAGAAAAGCACTTTCATTGAGAGGGGTTGTCAAGCTTCTAAGAAATAACGATTTTCCGAAATACAGCAAATATTTTTTCACCCAATCTTGATGATACTTGGTGGAAATCATCAGTTCACAAATCCCACTTGGCTCACCAAATTTTGTTCTTCTAGGTTGAAGCGTTCATCTACAGTAGCAGTTTTTATATTTAGGTTTCCCTCTGTTCTCTCCTACATAGATAGATGACTTTGGAACTCTAAATCAAACATGGTTTGTAGTAGCTCTTTGAAACTTGACAAAATAAAGGAGTACTCAATTTTGTCTCTATGGTTTGATTCCTCTTCAAGTAGCCCTAGTTACAGAAGGTGGAAAAGCACTTTCATTGAGAGTGGTTGCCAAGCTTCTAAGATATAACGAGTTTCCGAACACCAGCAAATATTTTTCACCCAATCTTGATGATACTTGGTGGTCATGATCAGTACACAAATCCCACTTGGCTCACCAATTTTTGTTCTTCTAGGTTGAAGCGTTCGTCTACAGTAGCAGTTTTTATATTTAGGTTTCACTCTGTTCTCTCCTATATAGATAGATGAATTTGGAAGTCTAAATCCAACATGGTTTGTAGTAGCTCTTTGAAACTTGACAAAATAAAGGAGTTCTCAGTTTTGTCTCTATGGTTTGTTTACTCTTCAAGTAACCCTTGGCACAGACTGTGGAAAAGCACTTTCAATGAGAGGGTTGCCAAGCTTCTAAGAATTAACGAGTTTCCAAAATACCAGCAAATATTTTTTCACCCAATCTTGATGATACGTGGTGGTAATGATCAGTACACAAATCCCATTTGGCTCACCAAATTTTGTTATTCTAGGTAGACGCGTTCATCTACAGTAGCAGTTTTTATATTTAGGTTTCCCTCTGTTCTCTCTTATATAGATAGATGAATTTGGAACTCTAAATCCAACATGGTTTGTAGTAGCTCTTTGAAACTTGAAAAATAAAGGAGTTCTCAGTTTTGTCTCTATGGTTTGTTTCCTCTTCAATTAGCCCTAGTCACAGACTGTGGAAAGCACTTTCATTGAGAGGGGTTGCCAAGCTTCTAAGAATTAACGAGTTTCCGAAATACCAGCAAATATTTTTTCACCCAATCTTGATGATACTAGGTCGTTTTGATCAGAACACAAATCCCACTTGGCTCACCAAATTTTGTTCTTCTAGGTTGATGCGTTCGTTTACAGTAGCAGTTTTTATTTTTAGGTGTCACTCTGTTCTCTCCTATAAAGATAGATGAATTTGGAACTCTAAATCCAACATGATTTGTAGTAGCTCTTTGAAACTTGACAAAATAGAGGAGTTTTCAATTTTGTCTCTATGGTTTCATTCCTCTTCAAGTATCCCTAGGCACAGACTGTGGAAATGCACCTTCATTGAGAGAAGTTGCCAAGCTTCTAAGATATAACGAGTTTCCGAAACACCATCAGATATTTTTTCACCCAATCTTGATGATACTTTTTGGTAATGATCAGTACACAAATCCCACTTGGCTCACCAAATTTTGTTCTTCTAGGTTTAAACATTCGTGTACTGTAGCAGTTTTTATATTTAGGTTTCACTCTGTTCTCTCTTATATATATAGATGAATTTATAAGTCTAAATTCAACACGGTTTGTAGTAGCTCTTTGAAACTTGACAAAATAAAGGAGTTCTCAGTTTTGTCTCTACGGTTTGTTTCCTCTTCAAGTATCCCTAGGCACAGTCGGTGGAAAAGCACTTTCCATGAGAGGGGTTGCCAAGCTTCTAAGAATTAACGAGTTTCCGAAATGCCAGCAAATATTTTTTCACCCAATCTTGATGATACTTGGAGGTAATGATCAGTACACAAATCCCACTAGGCTCACCAAAGTTTGTTATTCTAGGTTGACGCGTTCGTCTACAGAAGCAGTTTTTATATTTAGGTTTCCCTCTGTTCTCTCCTATATAGATAGATGAATTTGGAACTCTAAATCAAATATGGTTTGTAGTAGCTATTTGAAACTTGACAAAATAAAGGAGTTCTCAGTTTTGTGTCTATGGTTTGTTTCCTCTTCAAGTAGCCCTAGGCACAGACTGTGGAAATGCACTTTCATTGACAGGGGTTGAGAAGCTTCTAAGAATTAACGAGTTTCCAAAATAGCAGCAAATATTTTTTAACCCAAACTTGATGATACTTTGTGGTCATGATCAGTACACAGATCCCATTTGGCTAACCAAATTTTGTTCTTCTAGGTTGAAGTGTTCGTCTGCAGTAGCAGTTTTTATATTTAGGTTTCCATCTGTTCTCTCCTATATAGATAGATGACTTTGGAACTCTAAATCCAACATGATTAGTAGTAGCTCTTTGAAACTTGACAAAATGAAGGAGTTCTCAATTTTGTCTCTATGGTGTGATTAATCTTCAAGTAGCCCTAGGCACAGACGTTGAAAAAGCACTTTCATTGAGAGTGGTTGCCAAGCTTCTAAGATATAACGAGTTTCCGAAACACCAGCAAATAGTTTTTCACCCAATCTTCATTATACTTGGTGGTCATGATCAGTACACAAATCCCACTTGGCAAACCAAATCTTGTTCTTCTAGGTTGAAGCGTTCGTCTACTGTAGCAGTTTTTATATTTAGGTTTCACTCTGTTCTCTCCTATATAGATAGATGAATTTGGAAGTCTAAATCCAACATGGTTTGTAGTAGCTCTTTGAAACTTGACAAAATAAAGGAGTTCTCAGTTTTGTCTCTATGGTTTGTTTCCGCTTAAAGTAGCCCTAGGCACAGACTGTGGAAAAGCACTTTCAATGAGAGGGGTTGCCAAGCTTCTAACAAATAACGTGTTTCCGAAATACCAGCAAATATTTTTTCACCCAATCTTGATAATACTTGGTGGTAATGATCAGTACACAAATCCCACTTGGTTCACCAAATTATATTCTTGTAGGTTGAAGCATTCGTCTACAGTAGAAGTTTTTATATTTAGGTTTCCCTCTGTTCTCTCCTATATAGATAGATGAATTTGGAACACTAAATCCAACATGGTTTGTAGTAGCTCTTTGAAACTTGAAAAAATAAAGAAGTTCTCAGTTTTGTTTCTATGGTTTGTTTCCTCTTCATGTAGCCCTAGGCACAGACTGTGGAAAGGCACTTTCGTTGAGAGGGGTTGCCAAGCTTCTAAGAATTAACGAGTTTCCGAAATACCAGCAAATATTTTTTTTCACCCAATCTTGATGATACTTGGTGGTAATGATCAGTACACAAATCACACTTGGCTCACCAAATTTTGTTCTTTTAGGTTGAAGAGTTCATCTAAAGTAGCAATTTTTATATTTAGGTTTCCCACTGTTCTCACTTATACAGATAGATGAATTTGGAACTCTAAATCCAACATGGTTAGTAATAGCTCTTTGAAACTTGACAAAATAAAGGAGTTCTAAGTTTTGTCTCTATGGTTTGTTTCCTCTTCAAGTAGCCCTAGGCCTTAACTGTGGAAAAGCACTTTCATTCAGAGGGGTTTCAAAGCTTCTAAGAATTATGGAGATTCCAAAATACCAGCAAATATTTTTTCACCCAATCTTGATGATAGTTGGTGGTAATGATCAGTAAAAAATCCACTTGGCTCACCAAATTTTGTTCTTCTAGGTTGAAGCGTTCGTCTACAATAGCAGTTTTTACATTTAGGTTTCTCTCTGTTCTCTCCTATATAAATAGATGAATTTGCAACTCTAAATCCAACATGGTTCGTAGTAGCTCTTGGAAACTTGACAATATAAAGGAGTTCTCAGTTTGTCTCTCTGGTTTGTTTCCTCTTCAAGTAGCCCTAGGCACAGACTGTGGAAAAGCACTTTCATTGAGAGGGGTTGCCAAGCTTCTAAGAATTAACGAGTTTTCGAAATACCAGCAAATATTTTTTCACCCAATCTTGATGATACTTGGTGGAAATGATCAGTACACAAATCCCACTTGGCTAACCAAATTTTGTTCTTCTAGGTTGAAGAGTTCGTCTACAGTAGCAGTTTTTATATTTAGGTTTCCCTCTGTTCTCTCCTATATAGATAGATGAATTTGGAACTCTAAATCCTACATGGATTGTAGTAATTCTTTGAAACATGACAAAATAAAGGAGTTCTCAGTTTTGTCTCTATCGTTTGTTTCCTCTTCAAGTAGCCCTTGGCACAGACTGTGGAAAAGCACTTTCATTGAGAGGGGATGCCAAGCTTCTAAGAATTAACGAGTTTCCGAAATACCAGCAAATATTTTTTCACCCAATCTTGATGATACTTGGTGGTAATGATCAGTACCCAAATCCCACTTGGCTCACCAAATTTTGTTCTTCTAGGTTGAAGCCTTCGTTTACAGTAGCAATTTTTATTTTTAGGTTTCACTCTCTTCTCTCCTATATAAATAGATGAATTTTAACTCTAAATCCAACATGGTTTGTAGTAGCTATTTGAAACGTGACAAAATAAAGGAGTTCTCAGTTTTGTGTCTATTTTTTGTTTCCACTTCAAGTAGCCCTAGGCACAGACTGTGGAAAAGCACTTTCATTGAGAGGGGTTGCCAAGATTCTAAGAATTAACGAGTTTTCTAAATGCCAGCAAATATTTTTTCACCCAATCTGGATGATCCTTGGAGGTAATGATCAGTACACAAATCCCACTTGGCTCACCAAATTTTGTTCTTCTAGGTTGAAGCGTTCGTCTACAGTAGCAGTTTTTATATTTAGGTTTCCCTCTGTTCTCTCCTATATGGATAGATGAATTTGGAACTCTAAATACAACATGGTTCGTAGTAGCTCTTTGAAACTTGACAAAATAAAGGAGTTCTCAGATTTGTCTCTATGGTTTGTTTACTCTTCAAGTAGCCCTAGGCACAGACTGTGGAAAAGCACTTTCATCGAGAGGTGTTGCCAAGCTTCTAAGTATTAACGAGTTTCCGATATACCAGCAAATATTTTTTCACCCCATCTTGATGATACGTGGTGGTAATGATCAGTACACATATCCCACTTGGCTCACCAAATTTTGTTCTTCTAGGTTGGAGCGTTCGTCTACAGTATCAGTTTTTATATTTAGGTTTCCCTCTGCTCTCTCCTATATAGACAGATGAATTTGGAACTCTAAATTCAACATGGTTCATAGTAGCTCTTTGAAACTTGACAAAATAAAGTAGTTCTCAGTTTTGTCTCTATGGTTTGTTTCCTCTTTAAGTAGCCCTAGGCACAGACTGTGGAAAAGCAATTTCATTGAGAGGGGTTGCCAAGCTTCTAAGAATTAACGAGTTTCCGAAATACCAGCAAATATTTTTGCACCCAATCTTGATGATACTTGGTGGTAATGATCAGTACACAAATCCCACTTGGCTCACCATATTTTGTTCTTCGAGGTTGAAGCGTTCATCTACAGTAGCAGTTTTTATATTTATTTTTCCCTCTGTTCTCTCCTATATAGATAGATGAATTTGGAACTCTAAATCCAACATGGTTTGTAGTAGCTCTTTGAAACTTGATAAAATGAAGGAGATCTCAGTTTTGTCTCTATGGTTTGTTTCCTCTTTAAGTAGCCCTAAGCAAAGACTGTGGAAAAGCACTTTCATTGAGAGGGGTTGCCAAGCTTCTAAGAATTAACGAGTTTCCGAAATACCAGCAAATATTTTTTCACCCAATCTTGCTGATACTTGGTGCTAATGATCATTACACAAATCCCACTTGACTCACCAAATTTTGTTGTTCTAGGTTGAAGCGTTCGTCTACAGTAGCAGTTTTTATATTTAGGTTTCCCTCTGTTCTCTCCTATATAGATAGATGAATTTTGAACTCTAAATCCAACATGGTTCGTAGTAGCTCTTGGAAACTTGACAAAATAAAGGACTTCTCAGTTTTTTCTCTACGTTTTGTTTCCTCTTCAAGTAGCCCTAGGAACAGACTGTGGAAAAGCACATTCATCGTGAGGGGTTGCCAAGTCTCTAAGAATTAAAGAGTTTCCGAAATACCAGCAAATATTTTTTCACCCAATCTTGATTATACTCTTGGTAATGATCAGTACACAAATCCCTCTTGGCTCACCAAATTTTGTTCTTCTAGGTTGAAGCGTTCGTCTACAGTAGCAGTTTTTATATTTAGGTTTCCCTCTGTTCTCTCCTATATAGATAGATGAATTTGGAACTCTAAATCCAACATGGCTTGTAGTAGCTCTTTGAAACTTGACAAAATGAAGGAGTTCTCAGTTTTGTCTCTTTGGTTTGTTTCCTCTTTAAGTAGACCTAAGCACAGACTGTGGAAAAGCACTTTCATCGAGAGGGGTTGCCAAGCTTATAAGAATAAAAGATTTTCCGAAATAACAGCACATATTTTTTCAACCAATCTTGATGATACTTTGTGGTAATGATCAGTACACAAATCCCACTTGGCTCACCAAATTTTGTTCATCTAGGTTTAAGCGTTCGTCTACAGTAGCAGTTTTTTTTATTTAGGTTTCACTCTGCTCTCTCCTATATAGAGAGATGAATTCGGAACTCTAAATCCAACATGGTTCATTGTAGCTCTTTGAAACTTGACAAAATGAAAGAGTTCTCAGTTTTGTCTCTATGGTTTGTTTCCTCTTCAAGTAGCCCTAGGCACAGACTGTGGAAAAGAAATTTCATTGAGAGGGGTTGCCAAGCTTCTAAGAATTAACGAGTTTCCGAAATACCAGCAAATATTTTTTCACCCAATCTTGCTGATACTTGGTGCTAATGATCATTACACAAATCCCACTTGACTCACCAAATTTTGTTCTACTAGGTTGAAGCGTTCGTCTACAGTAGCAGTTTTTATATTTAGGTTTCCCTCTGTTCTCTCCTATATAGATAGATGAATTTGGAACTCTAAATCCAACATGGCTTTTAGTAACTCTTTGAAACTTGACAAAATGAAGGAGTTCTCAGTTTTGTCTCTATGGTTTTCTTCCTCTTTAAGTAGCCCTAAGCACAGACTGTGGAAAAGCATTTTCATCGAGAGGGGCTGCCAAGCTTCTAAGAATTAAGGAGTTTCCGATATTCCAGCAAATATTTTTTCACCCAATCTTGATGATACTTGGTGGTAATGATCAATACACAAATCCACTTGGCTCACCAAATTTTGTTCTTCTAGGTTGAAGCGTTCGTCTGCAGTAGCAGTATTTATATTTAGGTTTCCCCTCTGTTCTCTCCTATAAAGATAGATGAATTTGGAACACTAAATCCAACATGGTTCGTAGTAGCTCTTTGAAACTTGACAAAATAAAGGAGTTCTCAGATTTCTCTATGGTTTGTTTCCTCTTCCAGTAGCCCTAAGCAAAAACTGTGGAAAAGCCTTTAATTGAACGGGGTTGCCAACTTACAAGAAATTACGAGTTTCCGAAATACCAGCAAATATTTTTTCACCCAATCTTGACGATCGTTGTGGTAATGATCAGTACACAAATCCCACTTGGCTCACCAAATTTTGTTCTTCTAGGTTGAAGCTTTCGTCCCCAGTAGCAGTTTTTATATTTAGGTTTCCCTCTGTTCTCTCCTATATAGATAGATGAATTTGGAACTCTAAATCTAACATGGTTTGTTGTAGCTCTTTGATACTTGACAGAAAAAGGAGTTCTCAGTTTTGTCTCTGTGGTTTGTTTCCTCTTCAAGTAGCCCTATGCTCAGACTGTGGAAAAGCACTTTCATTGAGAGGGGTTGCAAACCTTCTAAGAATTAAGGAGATTCCGAAATACCAGCAAATATTTTTTCACCCAATCTTGATGATACTTGGTGGTAAAGATCAGTACACAAATCCCACTTGCCTCACCAAATTTTATTCTTCTAGGTTGAAGCGTTCGTCTACAGTAGCAGTTTTTATATTTATGTTTCCCTCTGTTCTCTCCTATATAGATAGATGAAATTCTAACTCTAATCCAACATGGTTCGTTGTAGCTCTTGGAAACTTGACAATATAAAGGAGTTCTCAGTTTTGTCTCTATGGTGTGTTTCCTTTTCAAGTAGCCCCAGGCACAGACTGTGGAAAAGCACTTTCATCGAGAGGAGTTGCCAAGCTTCTATGAATTAACGAGTTTCCGATATACCAGCAAATATTTTTTCACCCAATCTTGATGATACTTGGTGGTAATGATCAGTACACAAATCCCACTTGGCTCACCAAATTTTGATCTTCTAGGTTGAAGCGTTCGTCAATAGTAGCATTTTTTATATTTGGGTTTCCTTCTGTTCTCTCCTATATAGATAGATGAATTTGGAACTCTAAATCCAACATGGTTTGTAGTAGCTCTTTGATACTTGACAAAATAAAGGAGTTCCCGGTTTTTTCTCTATGGTTTGTTTCCTCTTCAAGTAGCCCTAGGCACAGACTGTGGAAAAGCACTTTCATTGAGAGGGTTGCCAACCTTCTAAGAATAAAAGAGTTTCTGAAATACCAGCACATATTTTTTCACCCAATATTGATGATACCTGGTGGTAATGATCAGTACACAAATCCCACTTGGCTCACCAAATTTTGTTCTTCTAGGTTGAAGCGTTCGTCTACAGTAGCAGTTTTTATATTTAGGTGTCCTCTGTTCTCTCCTATATAGATAGATGAATTTGGAACTCTAAAACCAACATAGTTCGTAGTAGCATTTTGAAACTTGACAAAATAAAGGAGTTCTCAGTGTTGTCTCTATGGTTTGTTTCCTGTTTAAGTAGCCCTAGGCACAGACTGTGGAAAAGCCCTTTCATTGAGAAGGGTTGCCAACCTTCTAAGAACTAACGAGTTACCGAAATACCAGCAAATATTTATTCACCCAATCTTGATGATACCTGGTAGTAATGATCAGTACGCAAATTCCACTTGGCTCACCAAATTTTATTCTTCTAGGTTGAAGCGTTCATGTACATTAGCAGTTTTTATATTTAGGTTTCCCTCTGTTCTCTCCTATATAGATAGATGAATTTGGAACTCTAAATCCAACATGGTTCGTAGTAGCTCTTGGAAACTTGACAATATAAAGGAGTTCTCAGTTTTTTGTCTATGGTTTCTTTCCTTTTCAAGTAGCCCTAGTCACAGACTGTGGAAAAGCAATTTCATCGAGAGGGGTTTCCAAGCTTCTAAGAATTAACGAGTTTCCGATGCACCAGCAAATATTTTTTCACGCAATCTTGATGATACTTAGTGGTAATGATCAGTACACAAACCCAATTGGCTCACCAAATTTTGTTCTTCTAGGTTGAAGCGTTCGTCTACAGTAGCAGTTTTTATATTTTGGTTTCCTTCTGTTCTCTCATTGATAGATGAATTTGGAACTCTAAATCCAACATGGTTTGTAGTATCTCTTTGATACTTGACAAAATAAAGGAGTTCTCAGTTTTGTCTCTACGGTTTGTTTCCTCTTCAAGTAGCCCTAGGCACAGACTGTGGAAAAGCACTTTCATTGAGAAGGGTTGCCAACCTTCTAAAATTTAATGGGTTTCCGAAATACCAGCAAATATTTTTTCACCCAATCTTGATGATACTTGGTGGTATTGATCAGTACACAAATCCCACTTGGCTGATTAAATTTTGTTCTTCTAGGTTGAAGCGTTCATCTACAGTAGCAGTTTTTATATTTAGGTTTCCCTCTGTTCTCTCCTATATAGATAGAAAATTTGGAACTCTAAATCCAACATGGTTCGTAGTAGCTCTTTGAAACTTGACAAAATAAAGGAGTTCTCAGTTTAGTCTCTATGATTTGTTTCCTCTTGAAGTAGCCCTAGCACAGACTGTGGAAAAGCACTTTCATTGAGAAGGGTTGCCAACCTCTAAGAATTAATGAGTTTCCGAAATACCAGCAAATATTTTTTCACCCAATCTTGAAGATACTCGGTGGTAATTATCAGTACACAAATACCACTTGGCTCACAAACTTTTTTTCTACTAGGTTGAAGCGTTCGTGTACAGTATCCGTATTTATATTTAGGTTTCACTCTGTTCTCCCCTATATGGATAGATGAATTTGGAACTCTAAATCCAACATGGTTTGTAGTAGCTCTTTGAAACTTGACAAAATAAAGGAGTTCTCAGTTTTGTCTCTATGGTTTGTTTCCTCTTCAAGTAGCCCTATGCAGAGACTGTGGAATAGCACTTTCATTGAAAGGGGTTGCCAAGCTTCCAAGAAATTACGAGTTTCCAAAATACCAGCAAATATTTTTTCTCCCAATCTTGATGATACTTGGTGGTAATGATCAGTACAGAAATCCTACTTGGCTCACCAAATTTTGTTTTTCTAGGTTGAAGCATTCGTCTACAGTAGCAGTTTTTATATTTAGGTTTCCCTCTGTTCTCTCCATTAGAGATAAATGAATTTGGAACTCTAAATTCAACATGGATTGTAGTAGCTCTTTGAAACTTGACAAAATAAAGGAGTTCTCCGTTTTGTATCTATGGTTTTTTTCCTCTTCAAGTAGCCCTAGGCACAGACTGTGGAAAAGCACTTTCATTGAGAGGGGTTGCCAAGCTTCTAAGAATTAACGAGTTTCCGAAATACCAGCTAATATTTTTTCACCCAATCTTGATGATACTTGGTGGTCATGATCAGTATACAAATCTCACTTGGCTCACCATATTTTGTTCTTCTATGTTGAAGCGTTCGCCTACTGTAGTAATTTTTATATTTAGGTTTCCCTCTGTTCTCTACTATATAGATAGATGAATTTGGAACTCTAAATCCAACATGGATTGTAGTATTTCTTTGAAACTTGACAAAATAAAGGACTTCTCAGTTTTGTCTCTATGGTTTGTTTCCTCTTCAAGTAGCCCTAGGCACAGACTGTGGAAAGCACTTTCATTGAGAGGGGTTGACAAGTTTCTAAGAATTAACCAGGATCCGAAATAACAGCAAATATTATTTTTCACCAATCTTGATGACACTGGGTGGGTAATGATAAGTACACAAATCCCACTTGGCTCACCAAATTCTGTTCTTCTAGGTTAAAGCGTTCGGCTACAGTAGCAGTTTTTATTTTTAGGTTTCACTCTGTTCTTTACTATATCGATAGATGAATTAGGAACTCTAAATCCAACATGGTTTGTAGTAGCTCTTTGACACTTGACAAAATAATGGAGTTCTCAGTTTTGTCTCTATGATTTGTTTCATCTTCAAGTAGCCCAAAGCAGAGACTGTGGAAAAGCACTTTCATTGATAGGGGTTGCCAATCTTCTAAGAATTAACGAGTTTCCGAAATACCAGCAAATATCTTTTCTCCAACCTTGATGATACTCGGTGGTAATGATAAGTACACAAATCCCACTTGGCTCACCAAATTTTGTTCTACTAGTTTGAAGCGTTCGTCTATAGTATCCGTATTTATATTTAGGTTTCACTCTGTTCTCTCCAATATAGATAGATGAATTTGGAACTCTAAATCCAACATGGTTTGTAGTAGCTCTTTGACACTTCACAAAATGAAGGAGTTCTCAGTTTTGCTTCTATGATTTGTTTCGTCTTCAAGTAGCCCAAAGCAGAGACTGTGGAAAAGCACTTTCATTGAGAGGGGTTGCCAAGCTTCAAAGATTTAACGAGTTTCCGAAATACCAGCAAATATTTTTTCTTCCGATCTTGATGATACTCGGTGGTAATGATCAGTACACAAATCCCACTTGACTCACCAAATTTTGTTCTTCTAGGCTTAAGCGTTCGTCTACAGTAGCAGTTTTTATATTTAGGTTTCCCTCTGTTCTCTCCTATATAGATAGATGAATTTGGAACTCTAAATCCGACATGGATTGTAGTAATTCTTTGAAACTTGACAAAATAAAGGACTTCTCAGTTTTGTCTCTATGGTTTGTTTCCTCTTCAGTAGCCCTAGGCACAGACTGTGGAAAAGCACTTTCATTGGGGGGGGGGGTTGCCAAGCTTCAAAGAATTAACGAGTTTCCGAAATACCAGAAAATATTTTTTCACCCAATCTTGATGATACTTGGTGATAATGATCAGTACACAAATCACACTTGGCTCACCAAATTTTGTTCTTCTAGGTTTAAGCGTTCGTCTACAGTAGCAGTTTTTATATTTAGGTTTCCCTCTGTTCTCTCCTACATAGATAGATGAATTTGGAACTCTATATCCAACAAGGTGTGTAGTAGCTCTTTGAAACTTAACAAAATAAAGGAGTTCTCAGTTTTGTCTCTATGGTTTGTTTCCTCTTCAAGTAGCTCTAGGCACACACTGTGGAAAAGCACTTTCATTGAGAGGGGTTGCAAAGCTTCTAAGAATTTACGAGTTTCCGAAGTACCAGCAAAATATATTTTCACCCAATCTTGATGATACTTGGTGGTAATGATCAGTACACAAATCCCAGTTAGCTCACCAAATTTGTTTTTCTAGGTTGAAGTGTTCGTCAACAGTAGCAGTTTTTATATTTAGGTTTCCCTCTGTTCTCTCCTATATAGATAGATGAATTTGGAACTCTAAATCCAACATGGTTTGTAGTAGCTCTTCGAAACTTGACAAAATAAAGGAGTTCTCTGTTTTGTCTCAATGGTTTGTTTCCTATTCAAGTAGCCCTAGGCACAGACTGTGGAACGCACTTTCATTGAGAGGTGTTGACAAGCTTCTAAGAATTAACGAGTTTCCGAAATAACAGCAAATATTTTTTTCAACCAAACTTGATGACACTTGGTGGTAATGATCAGTACACAAATCCCACTTGTCTCACCAAATTTTGTCCTTCTAGGTTAAAGCGTTCGTCTACAGTAGCAGTTTACATTTTTAGGTTTCAATCTGTTCTCTCCTATATCAATAGATGAATTTGGAACTCTAAATCCAACATGGTTTGTAGTAGCTCTTTGAAACTTGACAAAATGAAGTAGTTCTCCGTTTTGTCTCTATGGATTGTTTCCTCGTCAAGTAGCCCTAAGCAGAGACTGTGGAAAAGCACTTTCATTGAAAGGTTTTGCCAAGTTTCCAAGAAATTACGAGTTTCCGAAATACCAGCAAATATTTTTTCACCCATCTTGATGATAGTTGGTGGTAATGATCAGTACACAAATCCCACGTGGCTAACCAAATTTTGTTCTTCTAGGTTGAAGCGTTCGTCTAAGTAGCAGTTTTTATATTTAGGTTTCCTTCTGTTCTCTCCTTCATAGATAGATGAATTTGGAACACTAAATCCAACATGGTGTGTAGTAGCTCTTTGAAAACTTAAGAAAATAAATGAGTTCTCAGTTTTGTCTCTATGGTTTGTTTCCTCTTCAAGTAGCTCTAGGCACACACTGTGGAAAAGCACTTTCATTGAGAGGGGTTGCAAAGCTTCTAAGAATTTACGAGTTTCCGAAGTACCAGCAAAATATATTTTCACCCAATCTTGATGATACTTGGTGGTAATGATCAGTACACAAATCCCACTTGGCTCACCAAATTTTGTTTTTCTAGGTTGAAGTGTTCGTCAACAGTAGCAGTTTTTATATTTAGGTTTCCCTCTGTTCTCTCCTATATAGATAGATGAATTTGGAACTCTAAATCCAACATGGTTTGTAGTAGCTCTTTGAAACTTGACAAAAAGAGGAGTTCTCTGTTTTGTCTCAATGGTTTGTTTCCTATTCAAGTAGCCCTAGGCACAGACTGGGGAACGCACTTTCATTGAGAGGGGTTGACATGCTTCTAAGAATTAACGAGTTTCCGAAATAACAGCAAATATTTTTTTCAACCAAACTTGATGACACTTGGTGGAAATGATCAGTACACAAATCCCACTTGTCTCACCAAATTTTGTCCTTCTAGGTTAAAGCGTTCGTCTACAGTAGCAGTTTACATTTTTAGGTTTCAATCTGTTCTCTCCTATATCGATAGATGAATTTGGAACTCTAAATCCAACATGGTTTGTAGTAGCTCTTTGAAACTTGACAAAATAAAGTAGTTCTCCGTTTTGTCTCTATGGTTTGTTTCCTCGTCAAGTAGCCCTAAGCAGAGACTGTGGAAAAGCACTTTCATTGAAAGGTTTTGCCAAGCTTCCAAGAAATTACGAGTTTCCGAAATACCAGCAAATATTTTTTCACCCAATCTTGATGATAGTTCGTGGTAATGATCAGTACACAAATCCCACGTGGCTCACCAAATTTTGTTCTTCTAGGTTGAAGCGTTCGTCTAAAGTAGCAGTTTTTATATTTAGGTTTCCCTCTGTTCTCTCCTACATACATAGATGAATTTGGAACACGAAATCCAACCTGGTTTGTAGTAGCTCTTTGTAACTTGAAAAAATAAAGGAGTTCTCAGTTTTGTCTCTATGGTTTGTTTCCTCTTCAAGTAGCCCTAGGCACAGACTGTGGAAAAGCACTTTCATTGAGAGGGGTTTCCAAGCTTCTAAGAAATAACGAGTTTCCGAATTACGAGCAAATATTTTTTCACCCAATCTTGATGATACTTGGTGGTAATGATCAGTACACAAATCTCACTTGGCTCACCAAATTTTGTTCTTCTAGGTTGAAGGGTTCGTCTACAGTAGCAGTTTTTATATTTAGGTTTCCCTCTGGTCTCTCCTATATAGATAGATAAATTTGGAACTCTAAAACCAACATGGTTTGTAGTAGCTCTTTGAAACTTGACAAAATAAACGAGTTCTCTGTTTTGTCTCTATGGTTTATTTCTTCTTCAAGTAGCCCTAGGCACAGACTGTGGAAAGCACTTTCATTGAGAGGGGTTGCCAAGCTTCTAAAAATTAGCGAGTTTCCAAAATACCAGCAAATATTTTTTCACCCAATCTTGATGATACTCGGTGGTAATTATCAGTACACAAATACCACTTGGCTCACAAAATTTTTTT
The DNA here is from genome assembly GCF_048772815.1 of Callospermophilus lateralis. Lineage (NCBI taxonomy): Eukaryota > Metazoa > Chordata > Mammalia > Rodentia > Sciuridae > Callospermophilus > Callospermophilus lateralis. The sequence continues at coordinate 8,831 of NW_027515025.1, read as the reverse complement.
CTACTAGGTTGAAGCGTTCGTCTACAGTAGCAGTTTTTATTTTTCGGTTTCACTCTGTTCTCTCCTATATCGATAGATGAATTAGGAACTCTAAATCCAACATGGTTTGTAGTAGCTCTTTGACACTTGACAAAATAATGGAGTTCTCAGTTTTGTCTCTATGATTTGTTTCATCTTCAAGTAGCCCAAAGCAGAGACTGTGAAAAAGCACATACATTGAGAGGGGTTGCCAGTCTTCTAAGAATTAATGAGTTTCCGAAATACAAGCAAATATTTTTTCTCCCAATCTTGATGATACTCGGTGGTAATGATCAGTACACAAATCCCACTTGGCTCACCAAATTTTGTTCTACTAGTTTGAAGCGTTCGTCTATAGTATCCGTATTTATATTTAGGTTTCACTCTGTTCTCTCCTATATAGATAGATGAATTTGGAACTCTAAATCCAACATGCTTTGTAGTAGCTCTTTGAAACTTGACAAAATAAAGTAGTTCTCCGTTTTGTCTCTATGGTTTGTTTCCTCGTCAAGTAGCCCTAAGCAGAGACTGTGGAAAAGCGCTTTCATTGAAAGGTTTTGCCAAGCTTCCAAGAAATTATGAGTTTCCGAAATACCAGCAAATATTTTTTCAACCAATCTTGATGATACTTGGTGGTAATGATCAGTACACAAATCCCACTTGGCTCACCAAATTTTGTTCTTCTTGGTAGAAGCGTTCGTCTACAGTAGCAGTTTTTATATTTAGGTTTCCCTCTGTTCTCTCCTATATAGATAGATGAATTTGGAACTCTAAATCCAACATGGTTTGTAGTAGCTCTTTGACACTTGACTAAATGAAGGAGTTCTCAGTTTTGCTTCTATGATTTGTTTCGTCTTCAAGTAGTCCAAAGCAGAGACTGTGGAAAAGCACTTTCATTGAGAGGGGTTGCCAAGCTTCAAAGAATTAACGAGTTTCCGAAATACCAGCAAATATTTTTTCTTCCGATCTTGATGATACTCGGTGGTAATTATCAGTACACAAATCACACTTGGCTCAACAAATTTTTTTCTTCTAGTCTTAAGCGTTCGTCTACAGTAGCAGTTTTTATATTTAGGTTTCCCTCTGTTCTCTCCTATATAGATAGATGAATTTGGAACTCTAAATCCGACATGGATTGTAGTAATTCTTTGAAACTTGACAAAAAAAAGGACTTCTCAGTTTTGTCTCTATGGTTTATTTCCTCTTCAAGTAGCCCTAGACACAAACTGTGGAAAAGCAATTTCATTGAGAGGGGTTGCCAAGCTTCAAAGAATTAAGGAGTTTCCGAAATACCAGCAAATATTTTTTCACCCAATCTTGATGATACATGGTGGTAATGATCACTACACAAATCCCACTTGGCTCACCAAAATTTGTTCTTCTAGTCTTAAGCGTTCGTCTACAGTAGCAGTTTTTATATTTAGGTTTCCCTCTGTTCTCTCCTATATAGATAGATAAATTTGGAACTCTAAACCCAACATGGATTGTAGTAATTCTTTGAAACTTGACAAAATAAAGGACTTCTCAGATTTGTCTCTATGGTTTGTTTCCTCTTCAAGTAGCCCTAGGCACAGACTGTGGAAAAGCACTTTCATTGAGGGGGGTTGCCAAGCTTCAAAGAATTAAAGAGTTTCCGAAATACCAGAAAATATTTTTTCACCAATCTTGATGATACTTGGTGGTAAAGATCAGTACACAAATCCCACTTGGCTCACCAAATTTTGTTCTTCTAGGTTGAAGCGTTCTTCTACAGTAGCAGTTTTTATATTTAGGTTTCCCTCTGTTCTCTCCTACATAGATAGATGAATTTGGAACTCTAAATCCAACATGGTTTGTAGTAGCTCTTTGAAACTTGACAAAATAAAGGAGTTCTCTGTTTTGTCTCAATGGTTTGTTTCCTATTCAAGTAGCCGTAGGCACAGACTGTGGAACGCACTTTCATTGAGAGGGGTTGACAAGCTTCTAAGAATTAACGAGTTTCCGAAGTAACAGCAAATATTTATTTCAACCAAACTTGATGACACTTGGTGGTAATGATCAGTACACAAATCCCACTTGGCTCACCAAATTTTGTCCTTCTAGGTTAAAGCGTTCGTCTACAGTAGGAGTTTACATTTTTAGGTTTCACTCTGTTCTCTCCTATATCGATAGATGAATTTGGAACTCTAAATCCAACATGGTTTGTAGTAGCTCTTTGAAACTTGACAAAATAAAGTAGTTCTCCATTTTGTCTCTATGGTTTGTTTCCTCGTCAAGTAGCCCTAAGCAGAGACTGTGGAAAAGCACTTTCATTGAAAGGTTTTGCCAAGCTTCCAAGAAATTACTAGTTTCCGCAATACCAGCAAATATTTTTTCACCCAATCTTGATGATACTTGGTGGTAATGATCAGTACACAAATCACACTTGGCTCACCAAATTTTGTTCTCCTTGGTTGAAGCGTTCTTCTACAGTAGCAGTTTTTATATTTAGGTTTCCCTCTGTTCTCTCCTATATAGATAGATGAATTTGGAACTCTAAATCCAACATGGTTTGTAGTAGCTCTTTGACACTTGACAAAATGAAGGAGTTCTCAGTTTTGCTTCTATGATTTGTTTCGTCTTCAAGTAGCCCAAAGCAGAGACTGTGGAAAAGCACTTCCATTGAGAGGGGTTGCCAATCTTCAAAGAATTAACGAGTTTCCGAAATACCAGCAAATATTTTTTCTTCCGATCTTGATGATACTCGGTGGTAATGATCAGTACACAAATCCCACTTGGCTCACCAAATTTTGTTCTTCTAGTCTTAAGCGTTCGTCTACATTAGCAGTTTTTATATTTAGGTTTCCCTCTGTTCTCTCCTATATAGATAGATGAATTTGGAACTCTAAATCCAACATGGATTGTAGTAATTCTTTGAAACTTGACAAAATAAAGGACTTCTCAATTTTGTCTTTATGGTTTGTTTCCTCTTCAAGTAGCCCTAGACACAGACTGTGGAAAAGCAATTTCTTTGAGAGGGGTTGCCAAGCTTCAAAGAATTAACGAGTTTCCGAAATATCAGCAAATATTTTTTCACCCAAACTTGATGATACATGGTGGTAATGATCACTACACAAATCCCACTTGGCTCACCAAATTTTGTTCTTCTAGTTTTAAGCGTTCGTCTACAGTAGCAGTTTTTATATTTAGGTTTCCCTCAGTTCTCTCAATATAGAGAGATGAATTTGGAACTCTATATCCAACATATATTGTAGTAATTCTTTGAAACTTGAAAAAATAAAGGACTTCTCAGCTTTGTCTCTATGATTTGTTTCCTCTTCAAGTAGCCCTAGGCAAAGACTGTGGAAAAGCACTTTCATTGGGAGGGGTTGCCAATCTTCTAAGAAATAACGAGTTGCCAAAATACCAGCAAATATTTTTTCACCCAATCTTGATGATACTTGGTGGTAATGATCAGTACACAAATTCCACTTGGCTCACCAAATTTTGTTCTTCTAGGTTGAAGCGTTCGTCTACAGTAGCAGTTTTTATATTTAGGTTTCCCTCTGTTCTCTTTTATATAGATAGATGAATTTTAACTCTAAATCCAACATGGTTTGTAGTAGCTCTTTGAAACTTGACAAAATAAAGGAGTTCTCTGTTTTGTCTCAATGGTTTGTTTCCTCTTCAAGTAGCCCTAGGCACAGACTGTGGAAACACTTTCATTGAGAGGGGTTGACAAGCTTCTAAGAATTAACGAGTTTCCGAAATAACAGCAAATATTTTTTTCACCCAATCTTGATGACGCTTGGTGGTAATGATCAGTACACAAATCCCACTTGGCTCACCAAATTTTGTCCTTCTAGGTTAAAGCGTTCGTCTACAGTAGCAGTTTACATTTTTAGGTTTCACTCTGTTCTCTCCTATATCGATAGATGAGTTTGGAACTCTAAATCCAACTTGGTTTGTAGTAGCTCTTTGTAACTTGAGAAAATGAAGGGGTTCTCAGTTTTGTCTTTATGATTTGTTTCGTCTTCAATTAGCCCAAAGCAGAGACTGTGGAAAAGTACTTTCATTGAGAGGGGTTGCCAAGCTTCTAAGAGTTCACGATTTTCTGAAATACCAGCAAATATTTTTTCACCCAATCTTGATGATAATCAGTGGTAATGATCAGTACAGAAATCCCACTTGGCTCACAAAATTTTGTTCTACTAGGTTGAAGCGTTCGTCTACAGTATCCGTATTTATATTTAGGTTTCACTCTGTTCTCTCCAATATAGATAGATGAATTTGGAACTCTAAATCCAACATGGTATGTAGTAGCTCTTTGACACTTGTCAAAATAAAGTAGTTCTATGTTTTGTCTCTATGGTTTGTTTCCTCTTCAAGTAGCCCTAAGCAAAGACTGTGGAAAAGCACTTTCATTGAAAGGTTTTGCCAAGCTTCCAAGAAATTACGAGTTTCCGAAATACCAGCAAATATTTTTTCACCCAATCTTGATGATACTTGGTGGTAATGATCAGTACACAAATCCCACTTGGCCCACAAAATTTTGTTCTTCTAGGTTGAAGCGTTTGTCTACAGTAGCAGTTTTTATATTTAGGTTTCCCTCTGTTCTCTCCTACATAGATAGATGAATTTGGAACTCTAAATCAAACATGGTTTGTAGTAGCTCTTTGAAACTTGACAAAATAAAGGACTTCTCAGTTTTGTCTCTATGGTTTGTTTCCTCTTCAAGTAGCCCTAGGCACAGACTGTGGAAAAGCACTTTCATTGAGAGGGGTTTCCAAGCTTCTAAGAAATAACGAGTTTCCGAATTACGAGCAAATATTTTTTCACCCAATCTTGATGATACTTGGTGGTAATGATCAGTACACAAATCTCACTTGGCTCACCAAATTTTGTTCTTCTAGGTTGAAGGGTTCGTCTACAGTAGCAGTTTTTATATTTAGGTTTCCCTCTGGTCTCTAATATATAGATAGATGAATTTGGAACTCTAAAACCAACATGGTTTGTAGTAGCTCTTTGAAACTTGACAAAATAAACGAGTTCTCTGTTTTGTCTCTATGGTTTATTTCCTCTTCAAGTAGCCCTAGGCACAGACTGTGGAAAGCACTTTCATTGAGAGGGGTTGCCAAGCTTCTAAAAATTAGCGAGTTTCCGAAACCAGCAAATATTTTTTCACCCAATCTTGATGATACTCGGTGGTAATTATCAGTACACATATACCACTTGGCTCACAAAATTTTTTTCTACTAGGTTGAAGCGTTCGTGTACAGTATCCGTATTTATATTTAGGTTTCACTCTGTTCTCCCCTATATAGATAGATGAATTTGGAACTCTAAATCCAACATGGTTTGTAGTAGCTCTTTGAAACTTGACAAAATAAAGTAGTTCTCAGTTTTGTCTCTATGGTTTGTTTCCTCTTCAAGTAGCCCTATGCAGAGACTGTGGAATAGAACTTTCATTGAAAGGGGTTGCCAAGCTTCCAAGAAATTACGAGTTTCCAAAATACCAGCAAATATTTTTTCTCCCAATCTTGATGATACTTGGTGGTAATGATCAGTACACAAATCCTACTTGGCTCACCAAATTTTGTTTTTCTAGGTTGAAGCATTCGTCTACAGTAGCAGTTTTTATATTTAGGTTTCCCTCTGTTCTTTCCATTATAGATAGATGAATTTGGAACTCTAAATTCAACATGGTTTGTAGTAGCTCTTTGAAACTTGACAAAATAAAGGAGTTCTCCGTTTTGTCTCTATGGTTTGTTTCCTCTTCAAGTTGCCCTAGGCACAGACTGTGGAAAAGCACTTTCATTGAGAGGGGTTGCCAAGCTTCAAAGAATTAACGAGTTTCCGAAATACCAGCAAATATTTTTTCACCCAATCTTGATGATACTTGGTGGTCATGATCAGTATACAAATCAGACTTGGCTCACCAAATTTTGTTCTTCTATGTTGAAGCGTTCGCCTACTGTAGTAATTTTTATATTTAGGTTTCCCTCTGTTCTCTACTATATAGATAGATGAATTTGGAACTCTAAATCCAACATGGATTGTAGTAATTCTTTGAAACTTGACAAAATAAAGGACTTCTCAGTTTTGTCTCTATGGTTTGTTTCCTCTTCAAGTAGCCCTAGGCACAGACTGTGGAAAGCACTTTCATTGAGAGGGGTTCACAAGTTTCTAAGAATTAACCAGGATCCGAAATAACAGCAAATATTTTTTTTCACCCAATCTTGATGACACTGGGTGGTAATGATCAGTACACAAATCCCACTTGGCTCACCAAATTCTGTTCTTCTAGGTTAAAGCGTTCGTCTACAGTAGCAGTTTTTATTTTTCGGTTTCACTCTGTTCTCTCCTATATCGATAGATGAATTAGGAACTCTAAATCCAACATGGTTTGTAGTAGCTCTTTGACACTTGACAAAATAATGGAGTTCTCAGTTTTGTCTCTATGATTTGTTTCATCTTCAAGTAGCCCAAAGCAGAGACTGTGGAAAAGCACATTCATTGAGAGGGGTTGCCAGTCTTCTAAGAATTAATGAGTTTCCGAAATACAAGCAAATATTTTTTCTCCCAATCTTGATGATACTCGGTGGTAATGATCAGTACACAAATCCCACTTGGCTCACCAAATTTTGTTCTACTAGTTTGAAGCGTTCGTCTATAGTATCCGTATTTATATTTAGGTTTCACTCTGTTCTCTCTTATATAGATAGATGAATTTGGAACTCTAAATCCAACATGGTTTGTAGTAGCTCTTTGAAACTTGACAAAATAAAGGAGTTCTCCGTTTTGTCTCTATGGTTTGTTTCCTCGTCAAGTAGCCCTAGGCACAGACTGTGGAAAAGCACTTTCATTGAGAGGGGTTGCCAAGCTTCCAAGAAATTATGAGTTTCCGAAATACCAGCAAATATTTTTTCAACCAATCTTGATGATACTTGGTGGTAATGATCAGTACACAAATCCCACTTGGCTCACCAAATTTTGTTCTTCTTGGTAGAAGCGTTCGTCTACAGTAGCAGTTTTTATATTTAGGTTTCCCTCTGTTCTCTCCTATATAGATAGATGAATTTGGAACTCTAAATCCAACATGGTTTGTAGTAGCTCTTTGACACTTGACAAAATGAAGGAGTTCTGAGTTTTCTTCTATGATTTGTTTCGTCTTCAAGTAGCCCAAAGCAGAGACTGTGGAAAAGCACTTTCATTGAGAGGGGTTGCCAAGCTTCAAAGAATTAACGAGTTTCCGAAATACCAGCAAATATTTTTTCTTCCGATCTTGATGATACTCGGTGGTAATTATCAGTACACAAATCACACTTGGCTCAACAAATTTTGTTCTTCTAGTCTTAAGCGTTCGTCTACAGTAGCAGTTTTTATATTTAGGTTTCCCTCTGTTCTCTCCTATATAGATAGATGAATTTGGAACTCTAAATCCGACATGGATTGTAGTAATTCTTTGAAACTTGACAAAAAAAAGGACTTCTCAGTTTTGTCTCTATGGTTTATTTCCTCTTCAAGTAGCCCTAGACACAAACTGTGGAAAAGCAATTTCATTGAGAGGGGTTGCCAAGCTTCAAAGAATTAAGGAGTTTCCGAAATACCAGCAAATATTTTTTCACCCAATCTTGATGATACATGGTGGTAATGATCACTACACAAATCCCACTTGGCTCACCAAAATTTGTTCTTCTAGTCTTAAGCGTTCGTCTACAGTAGCAGTTTTTATATTTAGGTTTCCCTCTGTTCTCTCCTATATAGATAGATAAATTTGGAACTCTAAACCCAACATGGATTGTAGTAATTTTTGAAACTTGACAAAATAAAGGACTTCTCAGATTTGTCTCTATGGTTTGTTTCCTCTTCAAGTAGCCAAAGGCACAGACTGTGGAAAAGCACTTTCATTGAGGGGGGTTGCCAAGCTTCAAAGAATTAAAGAGTTTCCGAAATACCAGAAAATATTTTTTCACCAATCTTGATGATACTTGGTGGTAATGATCAGTACACAAATCCCACTTGGCTCACCAAATTTTGTTCTTCTAGGTTGAAGCGTTCTTCTACAGTAGCAGTTTTTATATTTAGGTTTCCCTCTGTTCTCTCCTACATAGATAGATGAATTTGGAACTCTATATCCAACATGGTTTGTAGTAGCTCTTTGAAACCTGACAAAATAAAGGAGTTCTCTGTTTTGTCTCAATGGTTTGTTTCCTATTCAAGTAGCCGTAGGCACAGACTATGGAACGCACTTTCATTGAGAGGGGTTGACAAGCTTCTAAGAATTAACGAGTTTCCGAAGTAACAGCAAATATTTTTTTCAACCAAACTTGATGACACTTGGTGGTAATGATCAGTACACAAATCCCACTTGGCTCACCAAATTTTGTCCTTCTAAGTTAAAGCGTTCGTCTACAGTAGGAGTTTACATTTTTAGGTTTCACTCTGTTCTCTCCTATATCGATAGATGAATTTGGAACTCTAAATCCAACATGGTTTGTAGTAGCTCTTTGAAACTTGACAAAATAAAGTAGTTCTCCATTTTGTCTCTATGGTTTGTTTCCTCGTCAAGTAGCCCTAAGCAGAGACTGTGGAAAAGCACTTTCATTGAAAGGTTTTGCCAAGCTTCCAAGAAATTACTAGTTTCCGCAATACCAGCAAATATTTTTTCACCCAATCTTGATGATACTTGGTGGTAATGATCAGTACACAAATCACACTTGGCTCACCAAATTTTGTTCTCCTTGGTTGAAGCGTTCTTCTACAGTAGCAGTTTTTATATTTAGGTTTCCCTCTGTTCTCTCCTATATAGATAGATGAATTTGGAACTCTAAATCCAACATGGTTTGTAGTAG